>NW_027503466.1:0-28998 GCF_021521415.1 Bidens hawaiensis
GATTGCAGGTTGATCAGAAGAAGGACGGGATGTTCATTCATCAGACGAAGTATGTTCATGATGTGCTCAAGCGCTTCAAGATGGAGGACAGTTCTCCATATGATACTCCAATCTGCGTCAATCACAAATTGGGTGCTGAAGTAGACGGTGATGCAGATGTGGACCCAACTCAATATCGGGCAATAATAGGTTCTTTAATGTACTTAACTGCATCTAGGCCTGATATAATGTTTGCTGTTTGTCTTTGTGCACGTTTTCAGGCAAATCCAAAAGAATCTCATTTGAAAGGTGCAAAGAGGATTACTGCGGTATCTCAAGGGCAAGCCGAAGCTGGGGTTGTGGTACCCGAGAGGAGGAGACTTGGAGCTGGTCGCTTACACAGATTCTGATTATGGAGGGTGCAATCAGAGTCGGAAGTCAACAACTGGAGGATGTCAGTTTCTTGGTGGCAGATTGGTGTCGTGGCAATGCAAGAAGCAGACTTCAGTCGCAATTTCAACCTGTGAGGCAGAATACATGGCAGCATCCAACTGCTGCTCTCAGGTTCTTTGGATTCAACAACAGTTGCGCGACTATGGTCTGAATTTCTTACTTACTCCTATTTGCATTGATAACACAGCTGCTATCTCAGTAACTAACAATCCCGTGAAACATAGTAAAACTAAACATATTGACATACGTCATCATTTTATACGGGATTGTGCTGAGAAGAAATTGATTGTGCTTGAAAAGGTGGATACGCTTGATAATTTCGCTGATTTATATACTAAAGCGTTTGACAAATCCAGATTTCAAAACCTTATTGAACTGAATGGGATGATCAATCCCGAGTAACCATGCTTTTCTTGTGATATTTAAAAAAAAAACGTCACTAATCGCTTAAAAATATGTCGGTTACATTAGTTTGAAGGACTTGTCTCTCGGATATGTTTTGGTCCTCATTTTCTACTTGTAGATTTTGAGGATAGCCATTAACCAGATTACTGATAGTGACCGGGGCGGTTTATGATGAGTTTTTCATTCTTTCGCTTAAAATTAGTCGATCATACTTAGTTAGAAGGACACATACTAGTATGTGGTCGGTCCAGCTGATCCATTGGATCTTCGGGATAGCCGTTTACCTGAAGACTTTGTTTTGGTCGGGGCGATTAATGTTAACATTTTGAAAGAATTGGGAAATGAAATTATTTTTCAAGTCTGTTACTTCGTAAGAAGTTCGTTAGCTATGTTTAACAGAAAGTTGATCCAACCTTGAAAAATGATAGATATACTAATTCTGTGTGCTTAACTAGTGAAGTTATTAGACTTAAAAGGCTTTAGGACAGTCATTGTATGTCATGGTAATTTTTTATGGTGCGTAAAAGTAGACGTGATACAAACTAAATTTACTTGATTTTACGTGGAAACTCCTTAAGAGTTTTGCATGTCTTCATATATATCTTTCCGAATGATAGGCAGAAAAGCGATTACCCAGTCATACACGAGCCCATGTGTGTTCTGATTCCAGTGAAGATAGCGTCTCAAGATACTGCAGTGATCCAGATTCGGGACTTGCAGTTAATTTCTATTTTGAAGTCTATGTTAGTTCGTAAAAATATATATATATATATATATATATATTTGGAGTTATTGAAACATATTAGAGATGACAATATCAAGACTTCACAATCATTGAGTAAGAGAGAAGAACGGGAAGCAGATCAAGAATACTTACGACTTAATCAGACACTATGGGTCGAGGTCAATTCGGGGTGACTTGGGGAAAGCCAAATACGCTTTGAGGATAGATAGGAGGCATCAAAATCTCTGAGTTGTTGCCCACTTAAATTTTGAGGCTTAATCGAACCTAACTCGTATCACAGACACGATGAAAAACCACTTTAAGTTATACCTGCTTACAACCTGTCTCTATATGTCATAATACAGCTAAACACGGATCTATGTGACAGTCACGTAATTAGTATGATACCTGTTCGGATCTTTTCTAAAAACGTGGTAGTCCCTAACTAGACTGAAATTTGATCCCTTATACTTTAAATTTTTTAAGTTTTTGTACTTAGATAGTTTTATGATTTTTTAACTGGTTACTTGGAATTGATCATGTCATTTATTTCTTAAAGGAAAGTGTTATAACTTAATTGAAAAATGTTAAACTTATAAGGTTAAATTTTGTAAATATATAGGCGATGTTGTTGAACAGGCGAAGTTGTGGATAACTTCGCCTAGGCGAAGTTATCCGTAACTTCGCCTGTATAACAGATCCCCTATATAAAGAATACTTAGAGTCAAACTGTTCATTATTCAGCGAACTTATATCCACCGATTTTACACAGCGAACTTATTATTACAAATCCATACTTGTTCACTTGTTCTTCGATTTCAAACCGATCTAAAGGTTTTTGGGTTCTTTTATCTGATGTTATATGTTCTTTGTTTAATCTAAGGTTGTTTCGACAACCGGGTAATAACCTCGGACGACCGACCATTAAACCCGATTTCAAAACTCGTTTTCACGTGGGCATGTACAAACTGATCGTCAACCTATTGTTAAAAGCTTGAGTTTAAAAGTCCTAAATCGTCAAAATACCCAGAAAACCTCAGATCTTCAAGCTTGAATCATTCGAACAGTCGCCGTTTCAGATTCAGGCGAAGTTATGGTTTAGGCGAAGTTATCCGTAACTTCGCCTGAAGCTTAAGTTCGCCTGAGGCGAAGTTATCCGTAACTTCGCCTGAAACTTAAATTCACCTGAAACTTAAATTCGCCTGAGGCGATGTTGTGATGAGGCGAATTTAACATTAACTTCGCCTAGATCATTTTTACTTAATATTAATTAGACGAACTTAAAGCTGAAGCGAAGTTGTTCCCAACTTCGCCTCATCTTTAACTTCGCCTATACAGAGTTTATCACAACTTCGCTAATGGTAACCAGCGAACTTGTGTTATTCATTAACGTTTATCTAACTTGGTTCGTTTGTTGCAGATATGGCTGCAGTAGCTGATGCTGGAGGTGCAGGAGGAGACGATGGTGATAACCAACGGCAATTTTTCCCGGGTCACAATATGTACATCACCCTTGACCCGGAAGCGAGCGGCGTTGAGGATTACCGCGAGATTATTTCTTTCCTCATACGCTCGAGGATTTTTCATGCTATCACGAACACTCTGCCGATATCCTTACCAAATATCGAAGACTTCTGGCAGACGGTAGAATACGATTGTCGTGTTGAGCCCCCAGTCATGCGAGCGACTGTGAACAATCAACAGGTTCAGTTCAATTCTGAACAGATTCGGGTGGCGTTACGGTTTGGAGAAAAGACGAGGGACGACCCAACTGAGTTTGTAGCTCCGTTTCGTGATTGAGCGTTTCTCCGAATGGGCTATTCTGATCCATTAGGCGATTCACAGAGACGGAAGGGTTTTCTACTTGGTCAGTGGCGCTTCCTTATGCACGTCATGATAGTTTGCATGTCAGGAAGGAAGGCGGGAACTGACGGTATGGGTGCGACCATGCAGTCCGCAATGACTGCACTGACTTACAATAAACGCTATAGTTTTAGTCAGATGGTCTTTTACGAGATTGACAGACAGAGAAGGGCAATGGCTCGGGAGCGGTTCATTATGTATCCCCGTTTCATCCAGATGATATTGAACCATGTGGCTCCGAATCTACCTCAGAGACGACCGATCAGATACGTGGAATCTGTGAGCAAACGTATCTTTGCTCAATGCCGCACTTCGAGTGCGAGGAGCAACCCTGAACGTCGTCCAAGGCATACTCCGCTGTTTGGGTTTTTAATCAACCCAGAGTATGTTCCTACTGGTGGGGACGAGTTCAGAGATCCTCAACCGCGACAGGCAAGAGCAACTCAAGCTGCATCTGCTGTGCCTGTTGTGTCGGCTGCAGAGGATATAGATCTTGATGCTGTCTTTGGAGGTCAAGGTTATTTTGATATGGATCAAGTTGATACACATGTAGAGGTGCAGGTCTCTGCTGCACAGGGTTCGGGTGTGAGTGTTACTAGAGCAGCTACGTCGATGGCTGACTCAGATTTAGATGAGATCATGAATGAGGGGAGACGGTTGATGGTGTCTCGAGAGAGAACGTTTGGGAAGAGAAAGAGAACGGAGGATGATGATGAGTCAGAAGAGGAAGAAGATATACATAAGCTTATACGACGTTCAAGACGGGAAAGGACAGGTGCAGGTATGGGAGCTGGAGAGACTTCAAGGATGGTACGTTTTGCTCCGGCCTCACTGTCTGGTATGTATATCGTTCCTACTTCTGTACAGGTTACAAGTACAAGCGCTGCGGATGTTCCCGTGGTGGCTACATCATCTGCTGGCATTCCATCCACCACTACCATCCAGACGTCGACTCCGGAGATTGTGTCTCTACCACCTCCAACGCTTACTCAGTCGGTGGTAGCTGCACGATTTGTAGAGTCAACGGTCGTCACTACTGCAGGGTTATCAGGTATGGTACCACCTGCGGTTACGCCTGCTTCTGATGTCTCGCCTACGCCTATGTCAGACTCAGAGAGAATAGCTTCACTAGAGCGGATCGTGGCAGAGCAATCGAAGACTATTCAACGCCTAGTAGAAGCAAATCAACTACAGTCATCCCTCCTGGTTGAGCATGGGAAAATTATCGATGCCTTGAAGGAGTTCTTGGCATCTCAGGGGGAGATAAGCTGTAAGGGCGACGAGCTAAGGACGAAAAAAAGAAATGACCGAGACGATGATCCCAATGCATCGAAAGATGCAGGTGGTGAGCTGCCAAGAACTTCTCAAGCTCTTGGTACTTCCACAGCTGAGGGGAAGTCTGCCGACGCGGCTGGTGGTTCTGGTGGTGATGATGTGGTGTTGGTTGATGATGACGTGATTGATGCGTTGAAAGAACTTGACGATGATATGTTCAGTGACGATGTGTTGTTTGATGAAGATGTGCTGCCGAGTGATGTGATTGAGAAGATCGGTGAGCAGATTGAGATTGAGAATGAGATTGAGGAAGGAGAGATAGTAGAGGAAAACGTCGAACATGACATTCCAGAGGTTGAGAAGGCCGATATGGGTGATCAGACGGAAGTTGAAGATACTAAATGGGAAGAGCAGCCGAGGTGGAAGGAAGGATATGCTCAATGGTTCGTCAAAACAAAGAAACCGGCAGTCCCTACCATGTTCAAAAAGAGTTACAACATTAAGGGCTATGCTGAAGCAAAGAAAGGGATTATATGCTGGATTTATGATGAGCAGTTGCGGCTCTTCGTGATTAAACGATATGATGGAGTTCAGTACCTCAGAAGAATGTTGAGATTGTTAAACACACTGCCTGAGTGCGAGGTTAAAGACTTAGCCAGATTGGGATTGATCAATCGAAGTGACGATAATATGGCTAGAGTCATAGGGAAAATCGTATGGAAAGAGAGCATAAAGGAAAAGAAGTTTGAGCTGCTGAAACCACAGAAAGGGAAACTTGTTAAAGACAAGGATAGAGGTTTGAGAGCTGATGGAAAGCCTTGGATGGTTATGAAGTATAAACCAATCCGGTGCCTTAAAGAAGTACCGATGAAGCTTATGCCCAAGGATGTGCTCAAAGACCTAAAGTGGTGGTTCGTTGATTGTGAGACAGCGGAGGCAGTGATGGAAGATGAGGATGAACAAGAGATCCTTAGAGTTTACGATCCGATGCATCTTGTTAACTTATCGCAAGTTGATCTGAAGGTGCTTAACGAGAAGAAAATCTTTTATATTCCAGCTTGGAAGGACGAAGCAAGAAAGTATCAACGAGTTGTGTCGGTGTGTGTTAGAGAAGGAGTGCACGCTTGAAGTTACAGGATTACGAGACAAGAGCTGAAAGATCAAGATATGAAACTACTGCCAAGGGGGAGTCTGTTGGTGCATAAATGTCAGTAGTTCATATGTCTAGTATCTGTAATCGAGTCTGTAATATTGTTTATGTATTTGTTTGTATAAAGCGAAGTTGTTGACAAGTTCGCTTAGGCGAACTTGTTAACCAAGCGAAGTTGTTAACAAGTTCGCCTAGGCGAACTTGTTGAACAAGCGAAGTTATGGACAACTTCGCCTGAGGCGAAGTTGTCGTGTATTTATATAGGTTACGGATTACTGTTTAAGTAGTTCGAGTTCGTGTAATTCAGTGAGTCAAGTGACGTGAGGTCGAGAGTCTGTAAGTATCACGTGTTGAGTTATTAATATAACGTGAGTTTGTTCGTATCGTATTCGTGTGTTCGTGTGTTTGTGTTCTACGTCCGTAACGATCTACACAGTGATTCCGCACCTGTGTATATCGGGATATCTCGTGTGATCCGTCCAGGGAACCTACATAAATTGTGTATAAAATGTGAATGAAATAAATTGTATTAAGCAACAAAATTAGGAAATAGTTAATTGAGAAAGTCAATGCATATAAAATGGGAATCCTGTTATAACCATAAATTATGAAAGTCAAACTAAATAATTCAAATTAATGGAATAGTTAATTGTGTCATTTATTAAGACGCCGGAAAATAAAATATACATCAAGGTATAGATTAATATTTAGCTTTAACTAAAATTTATGAAATTGAAATATTGAAATACACGAATATTCAAAAAAGAAAATCTATACATGATAATATAATAAAAATACATCTTATAAAGTCTTGTTCAATCGTGAAATCATATTATATGAGTCGGAAAATAACCTGAAATAATAAAATCAAAAATTAATATTGATATTATGGTTTTTTGAATTATAGTTAATAACCGGGAAATTTAAAAGATGTAACCGGAAAAACGATATTGTGACAATGACCATGGTATGTCGGATTTTTTTTTTGTAGAATTTCCAGAGAAATGAACATCTATTAGTCTTGGCATTGACCTGAAATTAGAAAGTAGAATATTAATGTTGATATTATGGAATACTTGATTTTTAATTTGTAACCGGAAAAATTGAATGTCTTATCGGAAAATAAGAAATATGGTTTTTAACCATGGAATCTCCGATTTTGATACCGTCGATGGATGAACATAATTTTGATCTAGAACATAGATAAACAGCATGTCAAACAAAAGAACACGAAAAATTTAAAAAAATACTAATAAATATAAAACAATCATCATTGTTATGTATAACACATAACCGGAAAAAATTACCATCAATACTTAGCGGAAACACGTAAACACGTCCAAAAATTGTAGACATCGCCTTTCTTTATTAAAATTAGTTAACAATTAAATGAAACATAAAAATATTAGAGGAAACAATAACCGGAAGAAATATAATATTGCCGGAAATACATATATCAACAATCGGAATTTAATATATAATAGAAACTTACCGAAAAACAATTAATAAAGATATAGATTTGGATTGGCCGGAATATGGGAGATGATGAAAGAAGATCCGGCTATTAGAGAAAGAAAGAAAAACATGATTAAGGTAAAAAATTAAGAAATGTTATTGTTTAAATATAGGTTAGAGGATGAGTTGGCAAGAAAGTCAATTGAATAGATTGATTTTATTTTTGATTTATTTAATTAGTAAGAAAAATAGAGAAGTGCAAGATATATTTGGAAAGAAAGGAAATCATCCAATAGAAAAGGGCCATGTGGAGACAAACTAATTTGTTTTAATAGTATAGTAGGATGCTATAACTGATTAGAGGTGCACAAATCTGGTATTAGAAAAACCCGGGTTCAGGTATGATCGGTTATTGAAAAATCAGGTATTGGCTTGAAAAATCATACCCTGTGTACCAGGTTCGTGTCGAGTATTGAACAAGGTCTTCAATACCCGGGTATTTGAATATCCTACTTCCATGTATTAAAAAACCCGTTTTATGGGTTTTGAATACCCTATTTTCATGGTATTAAAAAAAACCCATTTTCTACAACTTTCTTCTGTTAACGGGCCAGCTTCATTTTTTTCATAACTCCATTTTTTTAATACAAACTTCAAAGTTCATTCAAACATATATACACAACTAAACAATGATACAAAAAACATATATTTTATGTGTTTACAGTTGTTATTTGGTATATCAAAAGGTGTTGCTTTAATCAAATATTTATATTATATATGTGCTCCAAAAAAGACCTTTGAAGAACGACTATAGATCTGTGGGTAGTCACACAAAAACAGTGCACAAACACTAATATCCGGGTATGCAAAAAACCCGGTGCGGGTATGCAAAAAACCCGGGTTTCGGGTATAACTATAATCGGGTTTCGGGTATACCTAGAACCGGGTTTCGGGTATTATCGGGTACGGGTTCGGGTTTCAACATTGAAATCCATACCCTATTCGTACCCTATGGGTAGGGTCGTATTCGGGTATTAAAAACCCGGGTTTTAAGAAAACCAGTTCCGGGCTTTTTTTCAGGTTCGGTTCCGAGTTCGGGTTTTTTGTGCGCCTCTATAACTGATCATTACACAGTTGATTTAATTTTTTTGGGTAACACAATGGGCAGTGGCGAAGTTTGGGCTTAGTCACGGGGGTGACCGAAGTCACGGACTCAAAAATTTCCGGGTTGACGATTCGGTTCGTGTCGGTGATTCGGGTCGGGTCGGATCAAACAATATGACATTTATATATCTAATTTTTCTTCATTTATTCAAACAATTGTTCTTACAATAAAAAAACAAAATAATTTTTTAACCAACAAAGACCTAAAATATTCATGATTATGCGAGAGGAAAGGTGAGTAGGGATAAGCAGATTCGGTATTAATACCGGGTACCGGTACCGAAATCGGTACAGATTTGGTATCGTCGGTGCCGAATAGATACCAAAGTTTTGAGTTTTGGTACCGGTATATATCTCAAATTTTACCTTTAATACCGGTATCGAACCGAATATTTGGTATCGGTACCGGCACCGGCACCGGTACGGTACCGATCTCATCCCTAAGGGTGAATACCTAGAAGAAGAATTGCAAAGGCCTATAATATTTATAAAAACAATTTTTTTACTATTTAACTACTATTTTGTAACTTTTGTTTATAAATATTGCGTGGTTTTATATTTAAAAAAAATCAGTAGTGACCGGTAGCATTTTGGAAAAATACATCGGGGGTGACCGCGCTTAATACCTATAAAAATATTCGAGAAAAATCGTGAAATTTACCATGCTAACGGAGAAAACGACAGTGGCCGGGGCCACCCCTGGTCCCCACATAGCTTCGCCCATGACAATGTGTATGTTTGGCAGGAAGCTTTTAGGAGCTATTAGCTTTTAAGATAAAGTTCCTATTCAATTAAAAGTCTTGTTTGATTCAAGGAGTTTGAAACTTTTAAGTCAGAAGAAAAAGTTTAAAACTTAAAGCTTCTACTAGTAGCGTTTAGAAAGAGCTACAAGCTTTTAGTATTTTAATTTACTTAAATAATATTTCAAAATAACTACATTTACTATTATTGTTTTTAGTTATGCTCATTTTAGTGATTTTATACATTTTATTAAAAGCTTCAGCTACTCTGCCAAATATATAAATATATATCTAAAAAGCTCAGCTACCAGCTTCAAGCCACTAGCCACCAGCTAGCAGCTAGTTTTGCCAAACATACCGAATATATTGAAATCTTATAAACCGCTTTTAACATTTGTAATTTGAAATGAAAATTGAAAGTCCATAAGTTCAGCTTGGTATTTTCGTTTTAAATGCATGAAAAAAACAGAAACCAAACCGAGAATTTTGTTTTTACAAAAACATATGACTACACTGTTGTGTTTTTTGTTTTTTTAGTTTGATCATTTTAGTTTGTGTTTTTACGGTTACATGCACACCCATTTCCTAAAGCCATATACCATATAACAAGAAAACGTTTTTTTAAGACGTATTCGTCAAACACTACTTACTTTTACAGTATATCGACTATTTTCAACTCAACCTCACTTATATCATTGTATTTCATTAGACTTGATTAATATTTGGTTTTATTTTGTTGAAATCATTGATATGATGTATTTGTTATGAGTGTTTATTTGAAATATTTGGCAATGCAAAATAATTAATTTGTAGTGGTAATTTTGAACATGATACGTAGATAGTCATAATGTTTATTGGCATATCTAAAACGATTAAAAAAAGGTGCATGTTTGGGTTGATCTTGTTACGTGCATATTCGGCTTGACATGTTTAGTAAATTTAATAAATTAGATTGATCCATATTAAACCTATATTTTACAGCACACTAACCTGATTAAGCGTGTTTACAATTTGCTTATATCACATTAACCTGCCAACCTTACCCGTTTGTCACATTTAGAATCACGGGTTAAAACCTTTGATGTTCTTGACATAATAAAGATAGGGGTCATGTTGGGGTTGGAAAATTCAACTCGTCAATTCATAACCCGCCAATTCAACACAATTGACTTATTTCAATACGAAAGTAATAGTGAATAAATATAAATTGTCTTCACAACATAAAATTATAGTTAACGACGTATAATTCATATAAAGTAGACATTAGGGGTGTTTATGATTCGGTTTGAAATCGTGAAACCGCCCAAACCAGTCATCGGTATGGTTTCGTGGTCGGTTTTTATAGCTAGTTTTTGGTCATTCGGTTTCAAATTTTCCAAAACGTACTGAACGCTTTTGTTTACGGTTTATGCACAAAACAGACCGAACCATGAAATTTTAAATATATTTTATTTTTCACAAAATATTTTATATTACATATACTTAACTATTTATATTTCATGTTATGTTAAATTAAAATAAAACTGAACTAATGTTTCAGAAAAAAGTTTATCCATAAGATTAGTTTAAGAAGCTTCAACCCTCAATTTAAACCCATGCATGCTTCTTATATTGTGGTAGGTGAAACTATACCTTTAGACCAGTATAGTTGGATTTCTTCTTCTTTTGAAATTAGATATCACTTTGAAACAAAATGATAACTTTAGTATGTTTTATTAATATGCATTGAAAGCTCTACAAGATTTCATATTTTAAAAAGGATGAAATATATTCAAGTTTGTTATTTTTCTTTCTTTATGTTATCTTTTCATCTAATAAAAAGTACTGATATGCAATTAAAACACAATATGCATTCTTGTTGGTGCCGGCCGACAAATGATGTTTTACAGATAAATCTAAAATGGAAACCCGAGATGTTTTATGCGTTTTTGTACAGCTTGTTTTACCGTATTATCTTATGCATTATATATAAAGACCCGATGAAACTCAAACTGTGAAACAAAATCCGAACCAAACCGTTACTAATGCGTTAGTTTGGTTTTAAACTACAACGATTTGATTTAAAATTTGACCTAAAAACTGTTAAAACCAGATTGTGAATACCCCTGCTACCTACTAGACATAGGTATGGTTTGAAAAATATTACTGGGCCGGGCTAAGCCATTAAGCCCATAAAAGCTTCTTTCTCTTTTAGCCTACTTAGCAAATCTGAGAGGCGGCGCAATGAGACAGCCGACATACTTAAAGCAAAACGACAAACAAATGTAACCAAATCAGCTATGAACACGTGCCACTTTTTATTTTTATTAAAAATATATTTTAAGAAAAGAAAGTAAAAGAAAAAAAAAGACGGTGTACTGTTCCTAGTCAGTCCGGACTAATTGCCCGGTCTGCTACCCCTAGCTACAGTGCTATTAATATTGTGTGCTCAGGCCAACCACCTTTCATTTCACAGAGTTGACTCTCTTATGTCATGGCTACTTCGATTCCACTCCAACTATATCTAAATAGCACTGTTTTGAAACCCGGTCCGGCCGGTCCGACCGGGACCCAGTCTCAGAACCAGGCCGGGTGAGGCATTTGACCTGTTTTTGAAAAACCCAGCCGGGTTTGGCGGGTGGCGGTCGGCCCGGACCCGGTGACTCGGCGGGTCGACCGGTAAAACCCATTTTTTATTAAATCTAAAATGAAATGTGTATGGTGGGATTCAAACTTGTGTCATTTCCTAGATAGAAGCTTTAATAATTACACATGAGCCAACCAACCAAGCTTCATTGATGTCTTTATTGATCAAATATATATCATATGTATTCAAAAAACAATGTATGAAACATAAATAAAAATTAAAGTTTGTTATTATTATTATTTTTTGTTATTACTAATTTTTATATGTATATGAATTATATATATAAATATATATATATTTAAATTATTTATGACGTCATCCGGGTCAAACACCGGTCCGCTCTCCCGAGTCGGTCCGACCTTTGACCCGGTAAGACGTCTGGATCAACGTCCGGGCCGGGTCTGAAAACATTGCTAAATAGTATCTTTCTTTGTTTTATTTAAATAGCAATTGCAGTTACCTTTAATACGAGTATTTTTAAGATGAGATGTTATGTATGTATATTAATCGTTACCTTGAAAATTGTCATAGATATCCAAGTAGTCATATGATTATCATGATGCATGATTACCTCAAGTAACAAAAATATGATATAAAAAGGGTCAAGTGATTTTATAGAAACGTGAATATGTCTAGGAATGATTAACACAAAAAACGTTTATGTAGCATATCTAGGATTATAGGGGCAAGAATTGAGTTTTGAACATTAAGAAAGTAATTTATACTTTAGATAGTTTACGAAGTTGTTCTTCTAATTCAATGGTACAAGAGTGATTGTTAAGGCATGTGAATTTTGATGTCTCAAATTTGAAACCTGACTTAAGGGATTTCCTCACATGACTGAGTTTTCTTTTTAATGGTGTTTCTAAGTGAGTCAAACATAGAGCATCAAAATCAGTAAGAACAGTTGACATTTCATATCAAAAAGACTCAATCGGGCATCAGGGGAAGGTTCCAAACGCGGTAAAAAAATGAGTTTTACAAAGGTGTTTTTTTAACCTTATTGCAGTGTTGTTGAGACTGGATCTGACCGGCCGGTCGAACCCGTCTGACTGGAACTTGGTCCACTGACTGTTTCGGTTCTATATAGTTCGCTTGGTTACTAGGGAAACGGCAGGTCCGAACCGGTTGAACCGGTTTTCTATAATAAAAATATTTTTTATTTGAGAAATCATTTTTTCAGCCACACTCGTCATTTTTTGACCAAAGTTGTTCGGCCAGTCCGACCTGTTGAACTGGTCAACCGGATGACCGTCCGGTTCGATGTCCGATCTTATTATGAAAACATTGCCTTATTGTGTTTATGAAAAGGGTTCAAATAAAAAATAATTGTTTTGTGAGAAGTGTAAGAAGATTTTAAAATAAAGTACACCACCTAGATAAGACATTATACCATGTAAATAGGAAACTATATAACTTTTAGAAACTATCAATCTCAACCATTAAATCCCAGATCCAATGGTTTGCATCTATTATTATGTTTCGTTTTTTACGTTAACCTTACCCAACCCTTGTGTTTATTTCTCGGTTTGAAATAAATTTCTATTTTCATGTGTTTATAGCAGGGATAAAAGTCAACAAAAGAATACATAAAGTGTGTTTCGAACCAAAAAAAAAAGTGATGTACTTTGTTTATTTAAAAGTTTATTATATTTTAAAATAATATTTTGGTAACGAGTAATATTTTTTAGTTAAAAAGAAAGATTTTTAAAGGTATCAGAACATGTGGCTTCGTGGCGATCTCAATTTGCTTGCCAAACCCCAATTTCTCTTACTCTTATTCTCACCAAATATCTCATACCTATTTAATATTTAATTTAAAACTGTAAATTAGATATGATAACCCATTCAATATAACTCTATTAGTTTGAGACCCGTATAACATATAGTAATTCACCATAGGGTAAAGTTAAAATATAAAGGACAACAAAAATGAGAAGAGTGAGAAAGAATTCAGTCCATTAATCTAAGATTTGAATGGCTGAGATTAATTTAATAAATAAAAATTGATGGAAAGGGCATGAAGGTAATAACTCATCTTTGTTGACTTTCTCTCTCCACATGCAAGGCACATGTCTATTCCCCATCATTTTAAAATGTCCATAACTTTTTCATACGACATTATTTTTTTTTAAAATCACCATAATAATAAACGTTTTTTTATCTTTAATATGAGTATCATATTGTTATATAAAAATTAAAAAAAAAATAATGGATTTTCTTAATCGTGTTTTTTTGTTGTTCATTGTGTCATTGTGTAATATGTTATTTCCATTGTGTTTTACGTTTCAAGTCATTGTGTTACACGTATTCACCATTGTGTCTTACGTGTTAGATCATTGTGTTATACGTATTCACCATTGTGTCTTACGTGTTAGGTCATTGTGTTATACGTATTCACCATTGTGTCTTACGTTTTAGGTCATTATGTTATACGTATTCACCATTGTGTTTTACGTTTCAAGTTATTGTGTAACATGTATTAAACATTGTGTTTTATGTATTAGATAAAAAGACACAATGGTGTGCGAAAAGACACAATGACGAAAAAAGACACAATGATAAGCGAAAAGACACAATGGTGTGCGAAAGACACAATGACGAAAAAAGACACAATAATAAGCGAAAAGACACAATGGTGTGCGAAAGACACAATGACGAAAAAAGACACAATGGTGTGCGAAAAGATACAATGGTGTGCGAAAAAACACAATGACGAAAAAAGACACAACGATAAGCGAAAAGACACAACGGTGTGCGAAAAGACACAATGACGAAAAAAGACACAATGATAACCGAAAAGACACAATGGTGTGCAGAAAGACATAATGACGAAAAAAGACGCAATGGTGTGCAAAAATACACAATGGTGTGCGAAAAAAAGACAAAATGACGAAAAAAGACACAATGATAAGCGAAAAAACACTATGACGAAAAAAGACACAATGGTGTGCGAAAAGACACAATGACGTGATTTTTGTTTTAAATTTTATATAACAAAAAAAATACTCATATTAAAGATAAAAAAAACGCTTGTTATTATGATGATATTTTTTTTAAAAAAAATGTCATACGAAAAAGTTAAAAACGTTCTAAAATGCTGGGGTATTAACATGTGCCTTGCATGTGAAGAGAGAAAATATGTACAATTACCTCTATACCCTTTTTCTTTTGGTCCCCAATTGACACATGTCAATTATTTATGGCTTCTCACACTTCTCATTTTTGTTACCCTTTGTAAAATAACTTGACCCATTCACCGTATAACATGAGTAATCACTAAAACATGATACTTAATAAATAATTAATACCACAATAAATAATAAATTTATCATAAACTATTAATGCTCAGTCGTAATAAAATGATCTTTACAGCTATTTATAATTAGATAATACATTTTTATTTTTAAAAAGTTTTCAGTTTTTAACGCAAATTAAATAAACTGAAAAGCAAAAAAATACCCTTAAAGTTTTTACCAACGCACTTTCTTAGGAAATCATAAATAAAAAAATGTTTTAGTTCGTAGTGAAATCCACCATAAGATAATTTAAACCGTAAAACATACTTGTTTGTCATTAATTAGACATTCAAAAACCGGACCATGTAAAATTCTAGTACTGAAAGTTAAAGATTTTGTAGATGACACCCGATATATATACTATTTACATCTTAATGATCTGTTCAATTTATATTATCATGGGTACTAGCCGATACGACCGTACGGGAGATACAAAATAATATTATGTTTATTATTATATATAGCAAAATTTGATTAACATGCAAACGTAATCTTGAATAACGTTTTTTTATATATAAAAAATAATAATTTTAAATTTTTAACATTTGCAAAAGAAAATAGGAAGTTAATTTATTAAAATAAGTCAAGTTAAATTTTGATAGTAACAAGTAATAAAAACTTGTAGTTTTTTTATTAGAAAGTTAGAAAGTATAAATATGAATTATGCCATATAAATTATTTAGGGTTTTATACATATTTGGTTAAAAAGTGTAGCCAATAAATGACAAAGTGTGAGGAGTTGGAAACCATTGTTTCATTCCTTTCCAATGTGACACAATGACAATTTTTAATAAGAAACCTTTTCTGCACATGGAAACACCAACATGAACTTTGTTTTTACACCCCTTTTTTAAATGAAATACTTTTAATGGGTTTTCCAACTTTAATAATAAAAATCAAAATATTTACAAACTTTTATAAGGGAATGATAAAAGGCTAAAGTTTAAAGAATCATAACATTTACAATTATTTAATCAAAAGATAGATCTATGAAAGTTGAGTTAAGAGGTGTAAATTGTACTCATACACATGGTTTAAAATTAGTTCACACAGATATACATAACCAACAAGGTTGTAACCACATAAACATTATATGCCCGTTGTAACGACGAGAAAATGAAATGCTTCATTCAAAGGTAATCATTTTTCTGTCTTAAATTTCGTATGTGTTTCACCTTAAAGTCTACTATCACACAAACTTTACTAGTATAGAGTGAATACATGAATGCTTTAAACCTAACATATATATCATTAATCCAAGTTAATCGATGACTGAATTAGATGGATTGAAACACGGACATCCGTTCACTTAAGTTTCAACTAAATGTGGGTAAAAAGTATTAGTTACAATAGCTAACTTTGTTTCACATATTTTTAAACGCAAATATCTTTTGTATACATTATTACTTTTTGCAAGAATCGAACATAGTTTGCTTTAATTGGGGTATGATATTTTGCTATTTAAGAAGTTAAAACAAAGTGAATACTATTAGACACATATTCAAGCCTTCTGTGTATGATATTCAAGCCTAAGTGATATACATGAATGCAAAAGGCTTACCCTATGCAACGGTTTGTTAGATTTACAAGCCTTTTGTGTTTCGAATTTTACGAGTTTGTTGGATACATTTACCTTGAAACACATGACACATCATCTGTATAGGTATGATCCGAGTTCAACCCATAAATCCACAACTACCCGATCCAACACAACGAGTCTAGGTTCAACCAATTTCAATATTCAGCCATGCTAACGTAACTAGGAAGGACAACATGACAAAATGAATGTTTATCTTCGGTCATTATCTAAACGATTATGACTTTACTCGTGCCTATCATCATGTGATACGTGATAGTGACATTAGTCATAATTTACTTTATATAAATACTCCATAATGAAATAATACATTCTCATTCTCTCACTCATACTTTCTTTTTTAGCTCTCTACAAGTTGATTTTCAATCTCACGACAACACTGTTTGTTTATGGTGTATATATATTTATTAGTTTATTTGTTTATTTATTCAACAACAAGCACAAAAGTGGGATCAATTAGGTAAAGGGTGGCTATTGGACATGATGCATTTTCAATCAATGAACATATGGACCCATAAAATTGTTTTCCACCGACATAAATGAAGGGTTATATTAAAAATGTCACAGGGCCATAGGGGCCAAGGCGGGATCATTGATCAACATATTGTTTATTTAGGAAAACAACATTTTATTGATAAAAATATCAATACGACATATTAACAACCAATTCCCCATATTGCAAATCAACATCCGAATATTCAAAAGGTCACACACAAAACACTATATCACTGCACACAGCTACATTAGTCACTAGATAAGTTAAATGTGACAATTATTCTACATACATGACCCTATAGATTCACATGACATTTAGAATGACATATGTATCATTTTGTAGCACATTAAATTACAAGCATCACATCCAACATTTTTATTTTATTTTATAAAAGTGTATTGTATTTGTGGTAAATTAGTTGACTAGACAAACTTATCCACGAACCATTAGAACCCCCCCCCCCCCCCCCCTCTTTCTCTCTTCGCTACTGTATCACCACAACCGATCCTAACCCCTCACTCCATCACCTCTATCGATCACTTTAACTCGTCTCATACCCTTTTTTTCAAAGCTAAACAACACAAATTCGCTTACAGATAATCAAAATCACTAAACCGTTTATCCAACAAAAAGTTCAGATACTTCATCTTCCTCTTCCACACCCAGTGATGACATAAATCCAACTTCAATCTCCACCATCCATTATGACAGTATTACCCCTTGTTCAATAGGTTGGAAACCAATGTTTAAGATTAAAAAAAAGATAGCTAAATCTTTAAATAAATATTAACTATTAAATATATATAATTGTAAAGTTTAGATAAATTTTAGCTAGCTATTTAAGATTGACAAATAATTCCTCTGCGGTTAATTCCTGTTTTACTTCTATAAAACCATCCGTAGTCGCACCTTTTTTGCGGCGTTTTGAGCTATAACGCAGGGGGCACACCGCGCCCACACTCCCCCGGCGTTTTGGTTTTTTTTTTTCAGGCGTTTTTATATATAACGCGGGTGAAGTCACAAGAATTAAGAAAAACAAATTCTTCTTCGTTTTATATATAATCCAGTCAAGATCCGGTGGTTTTCATGGTGGCCGGTGGATTTCATGGTGGCCGGAATGATTGAATCCGGTGGTGGGTTTTTATGGTGGCCGGAATAATGGATTCAGTGGGTTTCATGGTGGCCGAATAATTGGATCCGATGGGTTTCATTGTGGCCGGAATGAATGGATCCGGTGGTGGGTTTTCATGGTGGCCGGAATTATTGGATCTGGTGGGTTTCATGATGGCCGGAATGATTGGATCCGGTGGTGGGTTTTCATGGTGGCCGGGATAATGAATCCGGTGGGTTTCATGGTGGCCAGAATGATTGGATCCGGTGGTGGGTTTTCATGTTGGCCGGAATAACTGGATCTGGTGGTTTTCATGGTGGCCGGAATGATTGGATCCAGTTGTGGGTTTTCATGTTGGCCGGAATAATTGGATCCGGTGGGTTTCGTGGTGGCCGGAATAATTGGATCCGGTGGTGGGTGCAAAAAAATGTAAACGTAACTGGGCGCCATGTGACGAATAACGCCTGAGGGTTGGGCGTTATGACTACACCCAGTTTTTATAAAAAACCATAACTCTAACTGGGCGTTACGTGACGCATAACGCCTGATAGTAGGACTTTATAACTACTCATGGCTAAGGAATGAGAAATCCTTCTCCTGTTCCATGAATCCAATTTGCATTTCATCCGGGAAAAGCCATCTTTTTTGGGGTATAACGGTTCGGAGAGATCGACGAGCACCTCACACTGCCATGCCAACCGCAAGCTTTTGAATCAATTTTGGGGTGATCTTTGACCAGCCGATGCAGCGGGAATGGGATATTGAATGAAGGTGCACAAACCGGTTTTTTTAACCGGACCGGTTTTTTTTGGCCCGGAAAAAAACCGGTTCGGTTAATAACCGGACCGGTTAATAACCGGTTTTTTTCTGTCAAAACCCTAACCGGTTAGGACCGGTTTAGAAACCGGTTAGAACCGGTTAATAAACCGGTTTTTTTATTAACCGGTTTTTTTTATTAACCGGTTTTTTTTTTTTTTTTTAAATTTCGCGGTTTCAAATACGAATATTTGTTTTTTATATTTTGTACTTAATGAAGACCATTATTTTTTCACAGTATAAACAAACCGGTAACTACAAGGCAAAACGGACTGACCGAAGCCATTCTTTGCTTTCGTTGTTAGGGTTCTTTGCTTGGAAGATGAGTATGAGTGTGTGTTGGTGAATGTGTTTTCAACAAACCAAAGATTAAAAACACATAACTTTCATTTATAGTTTTTACATTAAAAATACAAACATTAAATCGTTATCGCATATTCGTAACACAAAAATACAAACATTAAATCATTAACACTGAAGAAATCTCTGCCAATAACTGTTGTTCATGATTTAACTCAAAAATACAAACATTAAATCGTGAACTAGCAGATGCTCCTGTTGTTCCCAATCGCAGTTTGTTCATGATTTGCCTCCATGTTTGCTGTTTCTTTAACTAAATTAGAAAAATCCAAATCAACAAGTAAATAAGAGCACATATTAGGAAAAAGAATGCTTAGACACGATTACATGAACAACTTGCTGTTTCTTACTCATGATTTGCCTCCATGTTTGCTGTTTCTTTAACTAATTTTCTTCGCTACCCAATCCCGAGCTATTTCTTAGGTAATCGTCGTACGCGGCTTCTTCATCGGTCATTGGTTGAGTGTGTCCTTCATTGACCTCGTCTTCATACAAGCCCGCTTCATACTCCATTTCCCCCTCGAGTGAGCGTTGATGTTGTGCCCTATCTAAAGAGTCCAAGTAATCCTTGTAGCAAATCGACATCTCTATAGCTGGTGCAGTGAGTCGAGTCCTCCTAATCGATATAACCCTGCCAGAAACAGAAAAAGCAGACTCCGAAGCTACCGTGGAAGCTTGGACCGTTAGCAAATCTTTGGCCATGGCGGCGAGGATCGGAAACTCATCCTCCTTACCTCTCCACCAAGCCAGCAAATCAAGACTTCTAAATTCATCCGGAGTCATGTGTTTCACAAAGTTGGTACCACCATACCTTCCAAGTTCACTGCTTGGGGTGTTTACCCTTTGACGTTTACCGGCGTCTTCCCAAATCATGTAGTACATCCCCATTTCAAGGTCGGTTTGGGATTGGGATTGGGCAACAGCTCTTAACGAGTCATGAATTTGGGAAGACGACCCGTATTTTGTAAGATAGACATCATACATGTTTGACAAGGTGGTGTTGAAAGCATTCTTTAAAGTTTGGCTATAATAGGGGTTTTGATCGTCGTTTAACCCAAGCTCATCACAAATTTTTTCTATTAAAGCTTCAACACCACCAACATTGATGCAAGGGTTTAACGCAGCAGCACATGTCAAAACAGCGGGTAGTTGTTGAAAATATTTTCTAAATTTTTCTTTCATTTTTACACCCATATCAAAATAAGGTGCACCCCTACAATCAAGTTCACTCAACTTTGTGCACATGACAGCAATTTTTGGTAAAGCAATGGGGCTTGTTGGATAGTAAACCCCGGATAAACTAGTTGTGCAAGATTTAAAAATTTGAAGGACCTCCGTAACGATCTCAATCAATAACCAGTTTCTAGGATCATATGGTGCACATTTACCCCTACTTGACAAAATTTGATGAAACGCAATTAATGATTCTTTTTGTTGGATGGCTTTCTCAAACATATTACAAGTCGAGTTACATCTTGTTGGACAATCCCAATTTGGCCCCAACCATTGACAATTAGCTTCTACACAAAATTTTTTGTATCTTGAAAATGTTTTATTGTTGCTAAAAACATCTCGTAACATTCTTTTAAAACTGTTTCTTTGCGTTTCGATCACGTTTAACCCATCTTGCACGGCCAAGTTGATAATATGTGCAATGCATCGGCTATGAAAAAACGCTCCATCACAAATAGGTTTATACTTTAATTTTAAATGGCCAACCGCGGCCGTATTGTTGGACGCGTTATCAAACGAAATTGAAAAGATTTTATCTTCAATTTTGTATTGTCGAATGACTTTATCCAAGATTTGAAAAATATTTCTACCCGTATGTGGGTAATCAAACAATTGAAACGCAACGGTTCGTTTCATCATTTGCCACGACTCGGGGTCAACCCAATGAGCCGTCACACAAATGTATGAGTCGGGCGAACCATGAGGTACCGACCAAACATCCGTTGTTAAGTTTACACCAGTTTGTAAGTTTGAAAAGTATGAAATTAGTTCGGATTTAGCGTTTTTCCATGCTTTAAGACAATCTCTTCTAAGGGTCGAACGACTTACGTGTTGGTAGCGTGGTTGAACATAGTTTTGCATCATCTCCGTGAATTGAGGGTTGTCGAAGTGGTTGAAAGGAAGTGTTTGTTGAATCACAAAGTTTGAAAACTGTTGACGTACCGCTTCAACGTCGTACGTAAACACCCCTCCTTGATTCGTCATCTCCGGCTGCGAACTACTTCCCGCTTCGTCCTTCAAGGCCTTGCATAAGCGCTGTTGTATATGCGCTTTTAAAGTGGAGTTTGCATCTTTGGCATAGAACTTCAAACAGTGCTTGCATCGAGCTTTTTGGCGACCGTTAGACAGTTCGCATAGGTCGAAATGTTGCCACACATCTTGGTTTCGTTTCGTGGGGATGATCCGAAAGACCGTTATGTCTGTGTTCGAGGCACCCATGTTGACGTATGAAGCAGCACTTTGGGAGGCCATGATAATAAGAGCGTATAATCGAGTATGAAATAAACGAGTACGAGTATGAAATAAACGACTACGAAATAAGAGCGTATGGAGTGGTAATGTGGTATAATTGAGTGTGAGATAATAAAATAATCGCGTATGAAATAAACGTTTAGAGCTAGTAGAGTTGTATAATCGAGTGTGAGCTAACCTACCCAACCTAAACTATATATAGTTGTTTGTAGGGGTAAAATGTTAAAAAAAACGGCTAGAAATCAAGAAAAAACGGGCAAAAAAGGACCCAAACGGTCATATGGCCGTTTTATAACGGTCAAAAACCGGTTAACCTACCGGTTTTTAGGTTAACCGGTTTTTGACCGTTAACCGGTTAACCGGTTTTTAGGTTAACCGGTTTTTTAATAACCGGTTTTTAAATTTAACCGGTTTTTTTACTAACCGGTTCAATAACCGGTTTTTGTCCACGAATGAGTAACCGAAGTACTAACCGGCGGTTCAATAACCGGTCTAACCGGTTTTTTAATAACCGGTTTTTCTATTAACCGGTTTTCGGTTAAACTGACCAAACCGGTTCTATAACCGGTTTTTTTGAACACCTCTAAAGTCTCATGGTCTTAAAAAGCTAAAAGTTATATTAAAACATATGATGGTTATGAAGGTTTTTTCTAAAGGTTTCTTCTTCCAATCCAATAGATATCATGAATTCAAAAAAGAGAAAATACTATATGTTTTATTATTAAACTGTCATTAAACCATACTGTATATAACGTGTTCATTATCATTATTTAATTAGGTGAATGTGATTGTTTTGTCCAAATACTTAACACCCGTGATTGTCACACCAAAGTTGTTGCAAATTTTCAGCTTACGAATTCCCAACATGAGACTTACCACCAAAAGTTAAGCATTATATTCATTTTACTAATATAACAATTTAATAAATCCATTCACGGGTGTTATCACAATTATTATGATAGAAGCCATTCAGTTTAAATAATTACATGAATTTATTGTTTTTTTGTCTAACGAGCAACATAAGTACATATTAATTAATAAACTTAACATTATTTAATGTCAATAGATGATATGTTAATGATTAAAGGGTTTGTAGCCCAGTGATATCAATATGTTTATTAAGGTTAAGTTCCTGACTTCCTCCAGATGGTGAGGGTAAGAAGCCCACAATGAACAAACATTAGTGTAATAATTTATTGTTAAAAAATGATATGCTAACGATTCACTTAGTCATAAAATAAAATAATGACATATACAAAAGTCAGATATATTATATACACATAATATACGACTAATATACGACTGTAGTCAATTATCACTGTAAACAAAACATATGTGGATCGATTATTAAACACAAATACTCATCCATATAGTTAGAACGTAATCATAAGATTACACTGTGATGATGGTCATGTAAAAGATAAAACAAGTGGGACATTAAAGATGGATCTGTCAAGATCCATTAAGACCAATCCAAGTAGAGGAATTCATGAAAGAATTCAATCTTTCATATCTTCATGTTATTCACCTTTTTAAGATCTCACTTGATCATACATATTAAGCCTACATAAAATTGCAACGCGATTAGTGTAGCAGGAATCACACTTTTTAACTTAAATAAACTTCTGCCTCAAGTTAACTCGAAGACAGATCGCAGCCGTAAAAATATTTTAAATTTGAATAATTACTTTCACAATCAAAAGATCCATACCATGCTCGTAAACTGGTTAAGAGCTAAATAAATTTTCACGGTTGTAAAGACATGTTTTATTTTAGGTCATAGGTTTTTTATATTTCATTGTAATTATATATTTTTTTAAACTCCATTCTCCATACCGTCGAATTTACAAAACAAAGAATAACAATGAGCTCGAATACGTCGCTGTTTATTTTCTTTTTAAATAATAACAAAAAAATGAAGTACCAATAATAACCATAATCTTTTTCTTTTGTTGAATGCTAATATGCCATCATAGTATTTATAATGTTTTGTACTACAAATACTACCATCTTATTAGACAAAGAATTTGATCTTTGTTCCCATTTGCAAAATCCCAAAAGAGTGAAACAAACACCCTTTTCTTCTTTCTTCTTCTTTACCCCAAAATTTAACATTTTTATGGCAAAAAATTAGGGCTTTCTTCAAGATTCATCTTTTTCAACAATATTGAAATACCCATTTGGATTCCACCATTCTTAAACAAACCCAAGAATCATTTACTCCAATTTAGGTAAATTTTCTTGAAATTTTTTTTACTACTATATTATTATTATTATCCATAGTATTAAAAGTGTCATAATTGTTTATTCATTCAGTTTCCAATTGGTGTGTTTCTCTTGATGTTTGATTGATAGCTCTATCTTGCTGCTGTTAGTACTTTACCTAACTTTTATTATTATATCATCATTTGATTTTAATTTATTAATTTTTAATTTTTAGGGTTTGATTTCAAAATCTTGAATTAATTTATTTATATCATAAATTTTGATGTGGGTATTGTTTCTTGTTAATCTTTCTTGATTTCTTCACAGCAAGATTACAGATTTAGTGTTTAAAAAATATTAATTTGTGGTTTCTTGTTCATCATTGTCAAGAATATGCCTTTAAAATGTCTTTATGTGCTGTGTTTTGGATACATGCAAATAATGAAATAATCAAATAATCAAATTTTAGGTTCAAGATCTACCCTTTATGATGTATTATTATCTGGGTATGTATCTATATTATTTAATCAAACATATGGTGATTAAATTGGGAATTTTGACTTTGTTTGACCAGGTTTGACTTTGACCTGTTATTATTATTGACCATGAAGGGTGAAACTTCATGGATTAGTCTTTTTGTTAATGATTTTCCAAAAGACAACAATTTGTTGGATTCATTATCAGATGATGAGGGTAATAATGACAATTTACATGCCGTATCGCTCGATTCAATCTTTCCCGATGATTTACTCGAGCGGATTCTCGCTTACCTCCCAATTGCAAGCGTCTTTCGTTTCGGTTGCGTGTGTAAACGATGGCACGAAATCGTGAATTCGCGACGGTTTTTATTGACCGGGTCATCGGTTTTGTCACAAAAGCCGTGGTATTTCATGTTCACGAGCTCGGATGAGCCGGTTGGGTATGCGTATGATCCGGTTTTAAGGAAATGGTACGGGATTGACCTCCCGTACATGGTCAAAACCTCGCGTTGGTTCGTTTCGTCGTCGAGCGGGCTCGTTTGTTTCATGGATAACGATAGTCGAACCGAGCTTTACGTGTGTAACCTCATCACTAAACGCTGTGTTCGTCTTTATGAGCCGCCTGGTTTACGGTTATGTGATTATAGCGCGCTCTCGATCTCGGTTGACCGGAAGTCAACAAGCTATTCGGTGACGGGTTGTGAAGTCAAAACAAGTACCCGATAATTTCTTCCAGTGGGGACCTCTCGATCCACGTGTACGACTCGGTCACGATGACGTGGACAACGCCCGTGACCGAGATGCTGACTGGGTGGCGAGGTGGTGACGAGAGCGTGATTTGTAACGGGGTTTTGTATTTCTTGATTTTCTCGACCGGGTCTTTTCAGGATAACCGACACAGGCTTGTGGGTTATGATCTTTCGGGTTCACCGGCTCGTGATAATCTGTTGGCACGCGGGTTTATCGCGGTCCCGTGGCTCGCTTACGTGTGGGCGGTTGATGAACCTTAACGAGTCGTTAGTTATGGTGGGTGGGATCGGGAAACAGGAGCGACAAGATGTTATCACGGGGATCGGGATTTGGGTTCTTGAAAACAAGAACGAGTGGCGAGAAGTGGCTCGAATGCCACACAGGTTCTTTCAAGGGTTCGGTGAGCTCGATGACGTGTTTGCTAGCGGTGGGACAGATGACTTGATCTACATTCAGAGTTACGGTGCACCGGCGCTTTTGGTGTTCGATTTGAAAAAGAATCAATGGAAATGGTCACAAAAATGCCCGGTTACAAAACGGTTTCCGCTTCAGTTGTTTACCGGGTTTTGTTTCGAACCCCGGCTTGAAATCTCGCCTTAGGTTCGGGTTTGAGTCGGGTTGGGTTTGTTGTTGAATGTGTAAGGATTTTATGGAATTTAATTGTTTTTGTTCTTCACATTGTGTGTGTTTATGTGCAAGTTATATACATGAAACATGTTTTTACAAATGAATTTATGTTTTGTGAATGTGTACTTGGATTTGTCTATATGGGAATGGATAAAAAGGGTTGTACTCTTTGCATGTGTACAACTGGTGCTGTACATTGTACAAATGATGATGTAGGTTTTTACCCATGGAGACTTATTTTACCCAAAAGAAAAAAAAAAGTTACAGTTGTCACACCATCTTTTTTAAATTTTAACTTTTTGAGGGGGCAATTTGTAGGCATGCTGCCTTCCTTTAAATTAGTATATTGTGTTGTGGCCTTTTGATTATTTAGGGGGTGTTTGGGATTGGTTTATTATAAGTTTTTACTTTAGATGCTTTTTAATATAAGTTTAGAGTGAGTAATAAAAGTTTTCTTATTGTTGTTGGCCGATAATAATTCTAAGTTAAAAAATAGTTGTCACCGGTCATAGCCTTCACACTATTTGTTTTAATTTGACCCCGTTAAAAAAAACTTAACGGTGTTAAGCTTTTCCAAATTTCAAATTCATGTTTTAGGGCTTTTGATCGGGAATGAGAATACGAATCGATTGATGTAAAACTTAAATCGAAACGGTGTTCCAAACAACTTGATTTTTGTTAATTAAAAGTTTAAACATCGAATTGAAGCATCTTTAGTCGTTTGGACCACCGTTTTGAGGTAAGTTTTACTTAAATCGACTCGTATCCTCATTCGGATCATAAGCCTATAATATCAGTTTGAAATTTGGAAAAAAAAAACTTAACGTCGTTAAATTCTTTTAACGGAGGTCCAGTGAAAACAAATTGTGCGAAAGTTGGGATCGGTGACAACTATTTTCTAAGTTGAGATTATTATCGATCAACTGCATTAAGTTGGGATTATTAAATTCCAATTTGCCTTACTATTAGGGTCTTCAAACTCGGGGTTTAATCGGTTTTAATGAAGATTATAGGCTGAACTGCTAATTATGGTTTTGAAATAAAATAACCAGATCGGGAAGGTGAGTTAGTTGGTATGACTAGTTGGGTTCGGGTTGACAATTCAGTTTTGACTCATACGATAGTAACAAAGAAACCATGTTACCTTTGCACATATAATTGGTGTAAATGTCAAAATTTAACGACTAAATTTATGCACATTTTTTTAGAGCGGTTGTTGTTGTTAAAGAGACTAGCATACTCTACACCGATCATGAAACCACTAAACATCAATTCTATGATATTAATATGAGTTTTTGTATCTTCATTTTACATCACCCACATGGCATTTGCTTGCGGTTGGAGAACTTAGCGTATGGCAATGCATCACAAAAATTTGGGCATTCCAAAAATAATAATTTGGTTTGGTTATGGTGTGACCATACAACCATCGTTCATCATGTTAGTCTTGCTTATATATATTCGGATGCATTATTTGCTCACTTTTTTTAAGAACGCTGGCTTTCATTTTTATGTTTATGTCATCGCTTTCTTTAATTTGGAGAGTCTCGGTGTCCAACCCTGGCCAGACTATGTTGTTTTAACCGGGTCCACGCTGGCTTCAGAGTTTGGCTTGGGCGTTCCCCGGGAAACCATACTACTTGCTGCCACTTGGCAGTCGTTCCGCCACAAGAACAGACTTCTCTGGCATAACAAATGGTGAGACGAAAACACGGGTGGGCTATGGATCCGAACTGACAACCTTACAAGACCTAGCATAAATCATTCCTTCTCATTGCTCATATCCACCTAAAATGACACAAGTGATGATCGAACTTTGATCTCCCCTTGTGAACCCACCCCTTCCTACCACTAGACCACAAATGAAGATATTATTTGTTCATTTAATGTTATTATTTTTTATAATCAATTTAAAAGACAGGATATTATTTCACATATACATGGAATTTTAAAGAATTCTAAGTTACTGGAAATAATATTCCTGTGAGAGAGAAAAAAATTGCTTGTATACTAAAAGGATTTTATCCTAAAATGTCATTGTGAACAGAACACAAAAATTTCTGTATTGTATAGTGATTAGTGAGTACCTAAACGGCTAAACCTTTTACAAGCGCTTAGGCCCATTGATAATCAACACATAAGAGGCGGGCCTATAATTATTAGACACTAATGGTTAGCTCATTAATGATAGCCCATTAAGCCCAATTATATAAACTTCACCATTGTGCTACGTATGTTGAAAGCCTTGGTGTTATCCAATTTGAAACTCGATATTTTTATAATAATAATAATAATAATAATAATAACAATAATTATAATTAGTTAAAGATATTATTATTAAAAATATAAACAAATAGTATTTGTAAGTTCGACACTTCGACTCAAAATCTAATAGTCTGCAACCATCAATCAAAGTGTATAACAGATATTATCTTTTTACCATTTTTCTTAATGGAACCCCTTCGCTTTTAAGTAGAGCAAACTTCTTGCGAGATTTTAGGTTATTAAAATAGTTTTCATATAGGTAAACTATACATTACATAGAAACAAGAGACAAACGAGCAACAAATTAACGATTTATCAAATAAACAAGGAAACGAACTGTTACAAAGATTTCTTAAAGATTTCAAAATAAAATCTCGATAAGATCGCAAACGTAGAATTAATGTGCGCTAGTGGAGGGCAAACAGAGAGGCAGGCCTTCTATAATAAAATGTATGGAAAATAGACCAAATATTAACATCAAATGGTAACAACTGTGAATACTATCATTGTTTGAAATTAGAAAGTAATGGATTTATTAAGAGCCAATAGCCTAATCATAAACATATAACATCTTAAATATCATAGAAACATCCAAACGATTTACAATGAAGTGGCATGTAAGCGGACAACAAGCTGCGCCGCAAAGTGTACATAAATGATATCACAATTATGTTA
>NW_027503467.1:0-43368 GCF_021521415.1 Bidens hawaiensis
AAAAATTAAGGAAACAAGGTCTGGCCAAGACCTTCACAAAAGTAGGCCTTGTAAATATTGCTTAAAAAAAATTATATCAGAAAAACCACGGGGGCGTGCTCCTTAAAGCATGGTCCCTTGCCTAAAAATGCAGGCAGGCATCTATGCTGCAAAAATCTCAGTCAGACTGGTTTGTAACAGAATTTTCAGAGAAAAAACACGGGGGGCGTGCTTCTAAAATCACGGTGCCGTGCTCGGTCTCCTGTTTGGTTATAAAAGGCACCTTATGTCATTGCATTCCTTGCACAAACCAAAACCAAAACCAAAAACCTATAATAATTCAGCATGCCAACTGAAGTGAGTGATGCAATTCCCGTTTCCCAACATTCGAGAAACGATGCCCGCCATGTTTCCAAAACCGAGCTTCTCTTGAAACTTCAAGAACTCGTGAGTGAACTCACCGAAATGAATGTCCTCGCAGAGATGCGTGTCATGCAACTCACTGAATTAGTGGAAAACATGAAATTGGAACCCCGAGACATTAACGAGCAACACCAGTTTCAAGTTCTTGGTTTCACGTATTTTCCACCACCAGGACCGTTCGGAGGAGGAGCGCCTTTCGGAGAGCTCTAGGAAACTTAATTTTATGTTTCTTATATGTTAAAATGTGCATTAAGCACAATGTGTTAGGACTTCGGGCTTAACCCGATTATTTTCTTTTCTTAGGAAACCCGGGCTTATCCCGTAATTGTTCTAGGATCATTATGAAAATTAATTTTTTGTAGGTTCCCTGGACGGATCTCACGAGATATCTCGATCAACTCAGGTGCGGAATCCCTGCGTAGATCGTTACGAGCGTAGAACACACGAATCAAACAAACACGATACGATAAACGAACACGTTATATTATAGCTCAAACACGTGATACGATATCACTATTACAGACACACGTTACAGCTCTCGTAACAACTCGAACAACAAAAACAATTAACAAACGATTAACACAAAACCAAGCCGTAACCTCGTATATAAATACATGACAACTTCGCCTGGCATGTTCAGGCGAAGTTGTCCATAACTTCGCTTGTCTAACAAGTTCGCCTAGGCGAACTTGTTAACAACTTCGCTTAAGACATATATAAAACATAATTAACATTACAGACTCGATTACAGACACTAGACTATGAACTACTGACATTATGCACCAACATTTTTAGATGACCAAACTTTAAAATTATTACAATAAACATCACTTTAAAAATTCAGGATCATGAATCATGTTGAAAATTAAAAGAAAAAATACTGTGATAAAAAGCACGGGCCGTGCTTCCCTAAGCACGGGGCCGTGGTCACCCCAGAATCTTCAGCATGATACACGCTGACTCCGTACAATTCTCTGACTCAGAGACATTTATTCTTCTAGCAGCACGGGCCGTGCTTCTAAACACACGGTGTTGTGTTCAACTTTTCAGTCTCTATATAATGCATGCATAAATTCACTATTCCATTCACACCAAACAAAAACTACCTAAATGGAAGTGATGTGTTGTAAAACACACTTACTTTCCTTATGATTTAATCATGGTTTTTATGCTTAACTGTTTATTTTATGAAAGTATTGGGGGTTAAGTGCAATAATTTACAAAGTTTAAATGTTAATTGTAGGTTTATGAAATATGGTGAAAAAAGAGTTAAGTTGGAAGACTCTAGGGGCCTTTTTGGTCAAGTTTCAAAACTACAACTCAAGGCCCGACCAAGCCCACAAGTTAGAAGCCTTACATGATATTATATTAAGTTAATTAACTTAATTTTCTGCCACAATCCAGCCACAAAAACCGAAATCAAACAACCCTAACTCCTACTACCTAGTCCGATCGGCAGCAAGAGGAAAAAGAAAGAAAATTTTATGGTGGCTAGGTGGCGGCTAGGGAAGGAGAAAAGAAGGCTTGGGTGACTTGGGACAGCAGCTATACTCGTTTTTCATCATTTATATCAGCCATATACTCTAAGTAAAACTCTCATAAACTTTACTTTTTGTTCAAGAATCCTAACTAGTTGAATTGATCTTTTTCTTTGGATTGTTTTGCAAGTAATTGATTGTTTGACTTTGATTTAGTTATTCTTGGATTTTGAATGAGTTTGATTATGTTTATGTTGATGTTTATGATGATTTACTTGAATGTTAATGGTTGTCCAAACTTAATGAGTAGCTAATCTTGTTTGTTCTACCTAGGTTTGATGAATATTGTTAGGTTTTGACTAGTAATATGGATTGTTAATGATCATGGCTTAAATTGTTAATGTAAAGTTTGATTTAACAGTAAATTAGATTGTGTTTAGTGGCTGTGTTTTGTTTGTTTATACCTAATAACCTCGTGCTTTAATTAATTGAATCGGTTTTGATTAGTTGTTGCATGTTTAAGGCTCTTTACTTTGTGTTTAGGGTTTATTTGCGGGAAGTACAACCGTAGGGATAAGTGGGTAAATTAATTAGATAAAATCAGTTGTGAAACACCTTTTTAGAGACCGAGAGGTGATAAAAAATAAACTCGTCTCATTACTTTTACTTGTTAGAATTAAGATCGCGCGAGAGCGGGTTTTGTTCTTGTCGGGTTTGGGTGTTTGAGCGATTAGTTGGTCTAGTTTAAGTTAAGTTGAATTGTTCCTCTATCCTTGGTTGCATAGTATTCGTTTCCATTAGGCTAGTGTGTCGGTGAGACCGAGAGGTGAGTCGGCATTAGAACACGTTAATAATTTGTTTTCCCGGTTTGTTCTTAAAATCAACTAAGATAAGTTAGAGTTTGTTAGTGAGACAGAGAGGTGATCTGACCTTCTTGAGCGAACCTTAGTTGTGTCATCCTTTAGAACCGGTGTCGTGAGAGTTTTCAATCCATTGTCTTGTCATCTCCTTCAATATGATTCTTACCTAGGTAGACGTTTTTATCACTGCAGTCAAAGTTTCCGAAGTTTTGTCAAAAGTTTTCACTTAGTTAAGTTAAGTAGTTAAATCAAATAAAAAAAATCAATTAAATATTTTGGTGAGTCTTGGTTAGAGTTTAGTGATTATAAACGTTTTCACGTGTCTTCGAGTTCGATATCCGGACTTTCCTCATCTGTGCTATACGCGACCGGTACACTTGCCGTTTGTGTGAACTAGGATAGATTGTTTGGTTTTTAAAGCTTAGTTGCGACTTGTGTTTTATTTATATATATATTTATTTATATTTTCGCACATCAAGTTTTTGGCGCCGTTGCCGGGACACGGTTTGAGGCGTATTAAGAACGACTCGAGTTAGGACTTGCCTTGTTTACTACTTGTCTTTCTTATTTGTTTTGTTTGTTAGTTTAAAATAGTTTAGCTAATTATAGTTTCTTTTATTTATTTTAATAGTTGTATGCGACGTACTCGATCTCTAGGACCACTAGAAATTGAAGGATTTCCCGAACCAGAGAGAGAGCTTTTTGAGAGACGTCGTACAAAACCGTCTTCCAGTTCATCTACATCCGTCGGTAATACGTTCTCTTCTCCTACTTTTTCTGAACCCGTCATTAGGGATAGGATTATGGGCGACGCGAATCCACCACCTAGGAGGACAGTTGCAGACCGGGCCAGTCCGGTCGATGCTGGCGTGAGATCCAGCATTGCTCCACCAGCTATAGGAGTTCAAACGACTTGGCAGATTCCATCTAATGTTCTGAATACGATTGCTCATTCTGCTCAATTTCACGGGTTACACCATGAGAACCCACATGCTCATATCACTCGCATCACACGAATTTGCGACACGTTTCATCTTGCCGGCGTATCCGAAGACGCCATCAAACTCTGAATCTTCCCGTTCTCACTCGTTGATCATGCGAGTCTGTGGCTTGAGTCCCTCCCACAGGGATCCATTGCTACTTGGGCTGCCATGCAGACCCAATTTCTTGAAAAATACGATCCTCCGGCTAAGGCCGCTCGTTTGCGTAACCAAATTCATTATTTCCAGATGGAGGACACCGAGAGCTTCTACTAGGCGTGGGAAAGGTTCAAAAATCTACTTGCGTTATGTCCAAACCACGGCCTACAAGACTGGGCGGTTGTTGAGAAGTTCTACAACGGAGTGACGTACGCAACTCAGAGTATGCTCGACACAGCTGCAAGAGGTAACCTACTGACAACGAAGGATACGGATGAGTGCATTGCGTATAACGGTTTAGCCATGAGTGGATACCAGCGACCATCGGTAAAGAGTACCAAAACCGTCGATTCCCTATCACGCGGCATGCATTCGGTCGACACGAGCACCGCACTTGCGGCACAAGTTGAAGCGTTAGCAAAGATCGTGAAGGACTTGCAGGTGAAAAGTAAGTTATTCGAGATCTGTAGAGGGGGACATGGTACTGTTCAGTGCCCCGTAGGTTTCCAGAAGGAGGCAGTCGACTTCGTTAATAATCCAAACCGAAATCAACATTCTTTCAATTCTTATAATTCGGGGTGGAGAGGTAACCAAAATTCCAACTGGAGGAACGGAAATCAGTCCGGCTTCCAGCAACGTCAGAGCCTATTCCAGGATTCCGGTGAGGGAACGAGTAGTGGGGAGAAAAAGCCCACGTTAGAGGAGATGATGGCACAGCAGACACAGATGCTATCGCAACTCATGACTCGAGAGGACTCCCGTCACAAAGAAACTCAAGAGAAATTCCGGGAGCACGAGTCATTCATGAGAAATCAAGGAGCGTCAATTCAAAATCTTGAGTGTCAGATAGGAGAGATAGCAAGTCGTCTAAATGAGAGGTCGCCAGGTACACTTCCAAGTAACACTGAACAAAATCCAAAGGCGTTCGCGAAGGCTGTGACGACAAGGAGCGGTGCAGGGGCACGTAGCGAGCCCGTGATTCAAGAGGCGACGAGAGGAGTCGTTAACGAGCCTGCGGTAGATGTAGAGGAGCAGGTAGACGAGGAGATTCAGTTGGAGTCTCCACCGGCCAAGGTGCATCAGAGGCACAGCCCCGGAAGTTCAGCACAGGCCGAGAACCAACCATTACCCAGCACACCACCGAGAGTCTACAAACCTAGACTCCCATATCCCGGGAGAGTCCGTAGGGATAGAGACGAGGAGCAGAACTCCAAATTTCTTGATCTTCTGAAGCAACTTCATCTTAATATTCCTTTCCTTGAGGCACTTACGCAAATGCCCAAATACGCAAAGTTTCTTAAGGATATTCTTTCGAACAAAGAGAAGTTAGCCGAAGTCTCTTCCATTCCTCTGAGTGTTGGTTGCTCTGCAGTCTTGTAGAGAAAGTTACCAGAAAAGATGTCCGATCCTGGGAGTTTCACAATTCCCTGCATCTTGAGTGATAATACGGTCGTCCATGCGCTGGCAGATCTTGGTGCCAGTATTAATCTCATGCCATATTCCGTGTATCGCAAGTTGGGTCTAGGCGAACCGAGGCCTACCCGTATGAGTATCCAACTTGCTGATCGTTCTGTGAAATACCCCCGAGGGGTGGTCGAGAACATGCTTGTTCGTGTCGACAAGTTCATCTTCCCGGTGGACTTTGTCATCCTGGACATGAACGATGACGATAGTATCCCACTCATCTTGGGCCGACCATTCCTTGCCACTGCACAAGCGTTGATCGATGTCTGTGAGGGTAAATTAATCTTAAAAGTTGGGGATGAGAACGTCACCTTTGACGTTCGACAGTCACTGAAACACCCCAAAACTGATGATGACTCCTTATACTTCATTGATACCATCATGGAGCATGTCGGGGAGTTTCTCATCGAAATTTGTGGAGGATCTGCCTCCGACACCCAGATTCTCGGTAGGGAGATTCCGGAGATTGAAATGGTTGCCGTAACCAATCAGTCCTTAAATGACGACACCGAGTCGCATACCCCTGAATCTGACGTGTCTGCTGAGATCGTACGAGACGATCCGATGGACCGACCTTCGGTCGAGAGTCCTCCTTCTTCCTTAGAACTTAAGGATTTACCTTCCCACCTTGAGTATGCATTTTTAGATTAAGAGAGGAAGCTTCCGGTTATCATTGCATCTGCTTTGACCGAGGTCGAGAAGGAGAAGTTGTTGAGGGTGCTACGAGAGCACAAGGAGGCTATTGCATGGAAGATTATCGACATCAAGGGTATCAACCCTTCGTTTTGCACTCATAAAATCCTCATGGAGGAAAATTTCAAAACTGTTGTCCAGCCGCAACGGCGGCTTAATCCGAAAATGCAAGAGGTCGTAAAGAAGGAGATCATTAAACTCCATGATGCGGGGATCATTTTCCCCCATTTCTGATAGTGCTTGGGTGTGTCCAATCCAAGTGGTTCCTAAAAAGGATGGCATGACTGTCGTCACCAACGAGAGGAACGAGCTTATTCCCACGAGGACTGTGACGGGATGGCGAGTCTGCATCGACTATCGCCGACTGAATGATGCCACCTGGAAAGACCACTTTCCTCTCCCATTCATTGATCAGATGTTAGAGCGTTTAGCAGGTCAGCAGTACTACTGCTTCCTAGATGGTTTCTCCGGGTACTTCCAGGTTCCGATAGCTCCCGACGACCAGGAGAAAACCACTTTCACCTGTCCTTACGGAACGTTTGCTTACAAACGTATGCCGTTCGGACTTTGTAACGCTCCGGCCACATTCCAGAGGTGTATGGTGGCCATTTTCCATGATATGATCGAGGACTCCATGGAGGTGTTCATGGACGATTTTTCCATATTTGGGAGTTCCTTCGATCATTGTTTATCAAATCTCTTAAGGATGATGTCCCGCTGCATTGACACCAACCTAGTCCTTAACTGGGAGAAGTGTCATTTCATGGTTCGCGAGTGCATTGTTCTAGGTCATCGGATCTCAAGTGCGGGGATAGAGGTTGACCGGGCAAAGGTTGAGACCATTTCTAATCTTTCCCCGCCTACTTCTGTGAGATCAATTCGTAGCTTTCTAGGTCATGCCGGGTTCTACCGCCGGTTCATCAAAGATTTTTCTAAAATCATGAGACCCATGACCAAACTTTTGGAGAAGGATGCTCCATTTGTTTTTACTGAGCAGTGTATCGAGGCGTTTGATCTTCTAAAAGACAAACTCGTTAACGCCCCAATCATGGTTGCTCCCGACTGGTTGTTACCATTCGAGTTGATGTGTGACGCGAGCAACTTCGCAGTCGGAGCAGTTCTTGGACAACGGAAGGATAAACACTTCCATCCGATCTACTACACGAGCCGGACCTTAAATAGCGCACAGGAAAGCTATACCACCGATGAAAAAGAGCTTTTAGCTGTGGTGTTGGCTTTTGACAAATTTAGGTCCTATCTAGTTTTGTCCAAAACGATTGTTTATACGGATCATACCGCTATTAGATATCTTTTCAGCAAGCAGGATGCTAAGCCTCGTCTTATCCGATGGATCCTGTTGCTTCAAGAGTTTGATATAGAGATCCGTGATAAAAAGGTGGCCGAGAATGTGGCGGCTAATCATCTTTCACGTCTAGAGGGAGTTGATTTAGGAGATTTGGGAGTTAGGATCGATGATCGTTTTCCGACGGAGAGTCTGATGTTTGTTACTGCACAAGAGGAAGGTTTTCCATAGTTTGCTGATTTTGCGAACTATCTCGCTGACGGATACCTCCCAAAGATGCCTTACCAGCAAAAGAAGAAATTCTTTGCTGACATCAAATTTTACCTTTGGGACGATCCATATCTTTTCCGCATTGGTGCCAATCAGCTTATTAGAAGGTGTGTAGATGTCAAGGAAGGATGGCAAATTTTGAGCCATTGTCATGTGGGACCGACTGGAGGTCACCACGGTGTGAGTTCTACGGCAAAGAAAGTCTTTGATTCTGGTTTTAACTGGCCGTCTATCTTTAAGGATGCTCATTTGTTCGTTAAGAGTTGTGATCGTTGCCAGCGTGTCGGCAACATTTCTTCGCGAAATGAAATGCCCCAGAATGCCATTCAAGTTTGTGAGGTTTTTGATATTTGGGGTATTGATTTCATGGGACCGTTTCCATCTTCGCGTGGAAACAAATACATATTCGTGGTCGTTGATTACGTGCCTAAGTGGGTTGATGCCAAAGCTCTACCCACCAATGATGCCCGAGCGATAGTCCGTTTCCTAAAAAGTCTATTTGCTCGTTTTGGAGTCCCGAAAGCCTTGATCAGTGATCGAGGTACTCACTTTTGCAACTCTCAGATGGATAAGGCGTTGAAACGTTATGGGGTCACCCATCGGCTTGCGACCGCCTACCACCCACAGACTAGTGGGTAGGTAGAAGTGAGTAATCGGGGAATCAAACGTATTCTCGAGAAAACGGTTGGTTCAAATCGTCGGGATTGGTCTGACAAATTAGATGACGCTCTGTGGGCCTTCCGTACAGCCTACAAGACTCCGATTGGTTCCACACCATTTCGTATGATTTATGGGAACTCATGTCATCTTCCTGTTGAATTGGAACATCGCGCTTCATGGGCCCTTCAAAGGGTTAATCTTGATTTACCAGCCGCAGAGGGTAATCGTTTCCATCAATTACACGAATTAGAGGAGCTCCGGGATCACGCATACGCACAATCATTTCGGTATAAGGAACATACGAAGGAACTACATAACAGGAAATTGAAGGGTAATAAGCAGTTTAAGTGTGGGGATAAGGTTTTACTGTATAACTCACGGTTGAGGTTATTCCCGGGAAAGTTGAAATCCCAATGGTCGGGACCGTTCACGTTCAATGAGGTTTTCACGTATGGCACGATTGAGATACAAGATCGAAGCGGGAAGTTTAAGGTGAACGGCCATAGATTGAAGCACTACATAGGAGAGCCGATAACTGATCAGACAGTCGAGGTACTCTACCTTGACTCATTCACCGAGGAATAGGCGTGATGGATGCATCACTCGGGAGACAGCCCGAGTTGTAGAGTTTGTATTATGATTCTCTTTATTATCTGTTTTTATTTGTTTTATTCTTATTTATATTTATAAAAACATAAAAAAAATTCAGAAACACAAAAATATGTTTATTTTTTATGTTTTTGTTTTCTGTTTTGTACGCCGCTACATGCGAGCGAGTTTGAGTTTTTACAGGTATTATTATGCGCATGGTAGCTCTTATGGCGTTTTGGAACTGGTTCACCCGAGGTTGCGGCCGCGAATGAAATGCTATACGGTCGTTCGTTCGAGTCATACACAGCTGATGAAGAATCTGCATCTAAACCAGGGGAGTAACCCGTTCTCTATTTTAATTTCTGTTCTTTCAAGTTTTAATTTTATGCTTTACGTTTTATTTTTATTTTATTTCTTTTCCTTGTTCTCATCGAGGACGATTTCGTTCTAAGTGTGGGGATGGGAATTTATTTTACTTAGTTGTAGAAAAAAAATAAAAAAAATAAAAAGTTTTCACTTGTTTTTCGTTTTCGTACGTTGTTTATGTTAAAAAAAATTGTCCCTTGTTTTTAGTTTCTTTTGCATTAAAGTGGGAGATGATGATGATATTTATCGGAAATCGGTTTTTCAAACTACTAATAATATGAGATAAATAAAAGAAAATGCACTTAACTTGGGATGTGTCGGTAGGCTCAGCCTTGAAAATGAAAGGGCAAATTTGATAAAACGGTTAAACGGAAATCTTTTGGGGTAAAGCGTTTTGTCCATGGAAAATAAGCAATGAAAGGTCGGGCCATACTCAAGCCTCAAATTTTGGTATGAAAAAGTAGAAGTATCGTGAGTTTTTTTTTTAAATTTGAATACGTTATCATATGATGCTTGGGTAGGTTTAACGTTAGAGTATGCCGTGTAGCCTGTGATATAAATCTTAAACTGCTAGTTAAGTGTTTTACACCTCACTGGCGTATGGTTTTATAACCTTAAATCCTGTATTGATGGGATGGTTCGGGTCCGGAGACCATGGGTCTGTATGCAATCTATTCATTTGGGTATTCACAATTCCTAAGTGGGGTTGGGGATATTTAAAATAAATCCAAAGAGCAAACCCTTATAAGTCTATAAACATGATCACAAAAAGTACAAAAGTGACTTTGATGCTAAAGCTTAGGTGGATAAACAATACCCTTGATCGTCTTAACTATTCATAAATATTGAGCAACAAAGTTTTAAATCTGCTAACTTTGAGGTTTAAGTCAAGTTGGGGTGGTCTGGTCCGGTAAAAGCTGAAAATAAGCGGGTCTTAATTGTGTAAACCACTAAGTAATATTATTGTCGGATCTTATTTGTCCAGGTAAAGATTAAGGCATGGGTTTAGGTGGAAAACAATATCGATGATCGCGGTTTTTGCGTCTGAGCTTTAAAATCTAACCTATATGTTTGATTTGACTATGATTTTCCGATTCTGATCCAACTGCAGTCAAATCTTTTTCAGGGACGAAAAACTCTTAAGTGTGGGGATGTTTGATGTGTTGTAAAACACACTTACTTTCCTTATGATTTTATCATGGTTTTTATGCTTAATTGTTTATTTTATAAAAGTATTGGGGGTTAAGTGCAATAATTTACAAAGTTTAAATGTTAATTGTAGGTTTATGAAAGATGGTGAAAAAAGAGTTAAGTTGGAAGACTCTAGGGGCCTTTTTGGTCAAGTTTCAAAACTACAACTCAAGGCCCGACCCAAGCTCACAAGTTAGAAGCCTTACATGATATTATATTAAGTTAATTAACTTAATTTTCTGCCACAATCCAGCCACAAAAACCGAAATCAAAGAACCCTAACTCCTACTACCTAGTCCGATCGGCAGCAAGAGGAAAAAGAAAGAAAATTTTATGGCGGCTAGGGAAGGAGAAAAGAAGGCTTGGGTGACTTGGGACAGCAGCTATACTCATTTTTCATCATTTATATCAGCCATATACTCTAAGTAAAACTCTCATAAACTTTACTTTCTGTTCAAGAATCCTAACTAGTTGAATTGATCTTTTTCTTTGGATTGTTTTGCAAGTAATTGATTGTTTGACTTTGATTTAGTTATTCTTGGATTTTGAATGAGTTTTATTATGTTTATGTTGATGTTTATGATGATTTACTTGAATGTTAATGGCTGTCCAAACTTAATGAGTAGTTAATCTTGTTTGTTCTACCTAGGTTTGATGAATATTGTTAGGTTTTGACTAGTAATATGGATTGTTAATGATCATGGCTGCAGTATCAGACCCTACTAAACCGGTTAAGTCAATTCTAACTAGGTTCTCTTCTTCAAGGCAACACCCATCAACAACTAGGGGAGAGTCAAGTAGAGAAGGAAATCAAAGGGGATAAAGGCCTCAAACTGATATTAATCTGCCTATGACACTCTACTATGACTCAGTCTCTCAAACTCTTAAAGTTATCATGCAAAGTAGACAGTTAAGGGAAATAATCTTCAAAGATGACCTTGCTGAATTCAAAAGAGAGCAGTTGGAGAAAATGGCCAGTCTTGAATTGTATGACTATCATGATACCAGAAAGTTGGCCGGAAGACAACAGAATGAGTTGTCAAAATACCTGAAAGGTGAAGCTGAGAGGGGATTTCCTCTGCTGAATCAAAAGATAAAATGGGAACTGACCAAGTATGAGAGAACCAGAATATTGACACTATAAGAAGGATAAGGGATGCAGAATATGATTATCTTTCAAAAGTCAGAGACAACAATCCCTTGTCAAACATGAATAAATGTATAATTATGAGGAGGATAATGACATGCCCAAACTATGTAGTCTAGAAGAATGGCCTTATTGCTGAAATTGATTACAAAGAAAATGATGGCCACTACATTCTTCGAAACTCAGATGGACTTCTCTTGGGAATAAAGAGTTGACCTTTTTGCATAGAGAAGATTTGAGGGTAATAACGGAAATGACTATTCCTGAGAATCACCCTCATTATCGAATTCTATCTATCTTTCAGCAAAGGGCACGAACTGTACTAGTTGATCGAAGACAAGCAGACTGCAACGCAAGAAGAAGATGATTCTTAGAATAGGATTTGCTTTGTAATGTCTACGGACATAATTTGAATATGTAATTTTTTGACTTTTTTATTATGTAATTTGATTTTGATATGATTTGTATTTCTGACTAAGGGTATGTAACCTTAGAGGTGTTTTGGGACAGCTGAGGTGTTCCAATCTAAAGGGGAGATTGTTGAGGCAAAGACCTGACTTGAAATGATTTAAGAATGACTAAGGGAGATTGGAATCTTCTCAACACTCCCCAGAAATGGATAAGTATGGAATCCGAGCACACTTGGACTCCCGAGCAAGCTTTACTTAACCTAGCAAGGTATTTTGTCCTTCGGGCAGGGTTATCTTCTGGAAGTCTTCTTTAGTGTCAATCCGGGCAGTGTTCACTATGTCTAGCAAGGTTGTTCTTCATAGCCAAGCAAGGTTTACTTCCGAGTAGGCTCTTGGTTCACCAAGCTTTTGAAGCCAAGTACTTGGAAGATCTATAATGGTATTCATTAATAAAACAGTGGCCCGAGCATGCTTGATGGCAGTTGATAAAGAATAATCCTAAGGACTTCGTTGGGCAAGGTTCAACTTCGAGCAAGCTACAGTGTTACCAGCACACTTGTCTTGACTAATAAATTATTCATTAACAAAGAGTTTAAAGGATCTCTGAAGAACAAGTTTGCCCATTAGATTGTATTGGGCAAAGTTTGATATGGTCAAGAAGATTGAAGTCTGCTAGGTGAGTATTTTCTTTGGAAAATACTCTAAGTAAAGTCTACTCAGAGAACTGTTCTCCAGCACACTTCAAGGTTACCAGGTCTACTCGTAAAAGACAAAAGGCACAATGCCTACTCGGAGAAGACAAATGATACAACGTCTACCCGGAAGACCTGTTTTTACACTTAGTATATTTCTGAATATGTAATTTGAATATGTACCAATCATTAGGGTTTCTAGAAGATGAGACAGTTGTCAGGTGGTAGCAGTCCTATAAATAGAATAATTTATGGCACGCCTACCACAGAAAAAGAGACACGGATTTTAGCCTTTACACTTTTCAGACCTAAAAGAATATTCCTGATTAAGTGTGACGGCTGTCCTAGGATCGTACGGATAAACTTTCCAAACAAGAAACCCTATTTGATTTTACATTTGTATGAGCCATTTATATAAATGGAAATCTTTTGAGTGTTTGTTTGTGGTTGTTACATTTATTAATCCTTGAGCAACAACTCTGTTTGTTTCTGATTCCGCTGTTAACAAACAGTTTTCTTACCCAAAATAGCAACCGTCATTAACCTTCTTGTCGACACATTTATTGTGTGGGTTATGACTTTATTGTGAGTGTGAGTGATTATTCGGGACTGACATAATGAAATTCCCGTTCCTCACCAACCGAGACACGAAACCCGACACATTTCTAAAACTGAGTTACACATGAAACTTCAAGAGCTCGTTAAGGAACTCACCAAAATTAATCTCCTTGCAGAGATGCACCTCATACAACTCACCGAGTCGGTGGAAAGCATGAAAAGGAACTACGGGACATCAATGAACAACTTCAGTTTCAAGTCCTACGTTTCACGTACTTTCCTCCACCCGGGCCGTTCGATGGAATTTAGAGACATTCATCTTTATGTTTTCATGTGTAATCAAGTGCATTAGGCACAAAGTTTAGGACTTTTGGGCTTAACCCAATTTCATGTCTTAGGAAAACCAGGCTTATCCCGAACTTATGTTTAGGAACCTTTTAATTAATGAAAAGTAATTTTAGGACGCTAAAATGTTCAATTAACATCTTAAACATCATTCTGAAAATTCATGTTCTCGCATTTTGCGAAAAAATTAAAGGAAATATTTCAGTGACAAAAAGCACGGGCCGTGCTTCATCTTACACGGGGTCGTGGTCACCTTCGAATTTTCAGCATGATGCACGCTGACTCCGTACAATTCTTTGAACCAGAAACATTTATTCTCCAAAATACACGGGACCGTGCTTCACCAAGAACGGGGTCGTGCTCGGCGTTCCAGTCTCTATATAATGCATGCCATCCTCACTATTCCATTCATACCAAACTGAAAAAAAATTACTAAAATGGGGAAACCATTGAGAAAAGGCTTTAAGAATGGTGATTCTTTCTCACAACTTGAGGAAGAAATCATTAGGCTTTAAAGCATTGTAAGAGACCAAGTCGAAAGTAATATCCAAACTGAAGCTCGCCTAATCGAGTTGACGAACAAGGTTGAACTTCTGAGGTTCGAGAATTTCCACATTGTTGAAAGTCACATCAAATATGTGGATTTCAAGCTCAACTACCTTAACCACGAAATCGAAAAGCTTGACAAAAAGCTTTCTGAACTCTTGGAAGCCAAGAGAGCCCCACCACATATTCAAGATCTGATCGGGAATGGTGGTCGTTAGTAGTTCAGGCCTTGTCTTATTTTGTTAGGATTTTACTCTTGTTTAAGCTAGGCTCGTGTTTCTCGGTTCATGTCGTTAATTTTCGTTGTAATGTTTAAAAAAGATAATGAAATTTAGTACGACTTTCTATTTCATTCTAACATTAATCCTCAAAAAAATCAGTTGAAAAATGAACCAGCTCGTTAGACGAACAACAAACAAAAAGGAACCTGACTGTAACATGAAGCACGGGAGCGTGCCTCTGGAAGCACGGGGTCATGCCCCACTCTACAGTGCAATTAAGGGATTTTCATTAAAATAACATATTCCTTATAACCTAACCCTAAAAATAACTCAGCCTACATCCGAAAACCGGTGCCCCTTTACCAATTGTTCAAATCTTTGCTTCAAATCTTTGATTTCCAACAAAAGTTATGTTAATTTGGTGATTCTATTGTTCAAATTCATCATTCTAGGTCTAAATTAAACCCAAATCTGACAAATTGTTGATAAATCAGGTCAAACCCGAGAAATAGTTGGGTTAATTGTTTAAATATAGGGTTTTGATTTGATAGATATATTTGCACTTAGGTTAAAGGGAGTTTTTTGGGAAAATCATTCAGGTTCGGGTCTTGGATGATTCACACCATAAAAATCAAACCCGGATGATATTCTTTAAGAACCGGGTTAAATTGCAAGTTCGAGTCTCAACATTTTCAAAAATTGGATTAAAAACACGGGTTGTATTTCTGCAAAACACGCCCTGTGGTCAACCACGGGTCAACCAAAAGCCAAATAGCAAGAACTGCCAAAACAAGAGCAACACGGTGCCGTGTCTCACAAAACACGGGGTCGTGCTCTACACTCTGTTCCACAACTTCTGTAAAAATTTTGAGATTAATCGACTAATCTTGTTCTAAAATTGCAGATGGCTGAGTATGGTGACGATGACCATGCTTTCTTTGTTTTTCATGAAAACACGGAACGAGACGACCGCGCCTGACAATGAGTGGTCTACCTAAACAACCGAATTCCAAAACCAAAATTTTATGCTTGCAAAGAAACTATGAAGCAAGTGAACCATTGGAGAAGATACAGGGGGTTTGTCAAGGGACCGTGGAAGCGTGTTCTAAATGAGAAAGGTAGGCCCAACTGAGTTGACCAAAGAATTCTTGGCTTCATTCTCTTTCAAGACAAAAGACTTATATATGTGGGACAAAGAAGCTGTTGAGTTCAGATGTGGAGGAGTATGGTATAAAAATTCAGTCACATAGCTCGGGATTGATTTGGGCATTACACGAGCTATGAAATCGATAGTCCCATATGGTACGAGTCTATGACAACCTTTGCAGACAAAGATGCTGATGAATTGAGCGAACTAGGAAGCACCAGGTTACAGGCATGGGAACAATTAAGTTTTGGGGGTGAGAGATACATTCTGAACAACACCAAAAGCAACGCCTTACGCGACCCACTGATGAGATACATTCACCGCTTTCTGAGCCACACAATCACTACGCGTGGTCAGAATGCGGGGGGTCATGGAATTGAGGGATTTGTGGGCCCTTTATTGCATCAAGAAAGACGTACCTTGCAACATCACGTACCCTGTTCTGCCAGCTGTATAGAACCAATGCAAATGTGAGTAGCCCAAATACCCCGATCTTTGGTGGTGCATGTATTTATAAGCTTTACAAAGCTTATGGTGCAGACAGAGAAGGAACATGAAGCCCGAACCTAATCACACTTGATCTTAACTTCTGTATCAGTATGCAGATGATCTAGCAAATAGGCAGACACCCAGACCAGTGGAGATTTCAAGATGCCCTTAACCAGGTATGGGATGCTGAGGACCCCGCTGAGATGCCCATTCAGGACATACCGGAAAGGATGACAGGATTACCACCACATCAGACCCGCCGCCGCACTTACTCTTAGCAGGGCAGCCCATCATCATCAGGAATCGGCCACAAATCATCATACCACAGCCAATACTCATTCGAGGGCCTATACGGGCTCACTGACAGGTTATCAAGGCAGATTGCTGACTCTAACACACAGAAAGATGTAGAATACACATAGAGGAGGTGGTAGATTCATCAGTTGAGTGAGCGCAAGGACAGGAAGTAGGGACCATTTGACCCGGAGCACCCGGGTAACTGACGAGCAGCGGCACTGGTAGGTCTGGTATAGGTATGGGTATGGGCGGTAGTCTAATTTGACATTATTATCATGCTTGTTTAAAACAATTTCTATTTTATTGTTGGTTTGTTTGATTATTATAGCTGTGGGTTCCAAGACACTTTAGTAAGAACTCATTTAGCCCGTGCGGGCAGAATATGGACAATTTCATACCCAATTTTCAGTGGAACTATGCTTTGGTTGTTTGTTGGTTGTATGCACTCTTTATTATTCAGGTACACTACAGGAAAACGGACGAAACACAGGGGACACTCTGTCGAAATTTCGTTAGCCCGTAGGGAAGTTCCTTTCCATTTTATCCACCATACTTCATATGAATCAAATTATGAATTTGTTTATGAATCTTTTCACATTGTGTGAGATTCAAGTGTGTGGAGGGTAATTACTTGACCAATTGCTTGCTCAATTAATTATAAGATTCTCTAAATAACAAAAATTTTGTAGCAAACAAAGACTATTTTTATACCAAAACCAAAAAATAATCTTAAGAATTGTTTTTGCAAATAACTAACTAAAAATCTACTATAACCAAATAAGTGAAAAAGTAAAAAAGAAGTTTTGTAATATTGAGAATAAATTTATGCAAAATATGGCGTTTATACCCAATTCATCCGTTACTGTGAGACAAACCCCATGCTATATAAATATTTTTTCGGAAGCTTTGAGTAAGCCATATGTTTCGTGTGATTTAGAACTTGTCGCAAGTATTCATTTCAAGACCGCATGAAACGTTGTATAAGGAAGAAGGTAATATTATAACAATTCCCTAAAACCATTCTCCAAATTACAACTCACAAAAAACCAAAAACTTTACGACTTTATCCCTTTCACCAGTAAAATACAACGCTGGTCGATTTCAATTTTCTTTGCTACATACATTTCGCAAAACCTAGGTTGCCTCCAGAACTTAGGGAGAGAATCTTCCTCTTTAGCAATGAGGTGAGAAAAAAGTGGCGCCAAAACGAACAAAGGCCACCATTTTGTGGAGTTTCCAAAAGCGCGATGAAAATAAGAGCAAACAGATACGAATGATGCTTAGGATGCGGAAACAGGTCCCACGAAGGAAGATGTAGAAAAAATCAAACTCAGTCTCAACATGAATATACCGAACTAATGATGGTGGGGGCTATTAGGCTCAAAGTCGAACGATCCATTAGAGTTAGGAGTTATGTTCAGAGCAAGATTGAGGAAGAACTGATCCACATCCTGGACAAACTGGTCTTGACGATCTGACCTTAAAAGAGTTACTAGGTTTGTGAAAAAAAAAGCAATCGAGAGAAAATGAGCTAACCATTGAAGACATCTTAAGACTCCCGACAATCAGCAAAAGTTGTTTTTACCATCCTCTTCCTCATTAACCTAAACCCTTAAACCGACAAAATAACACTCCCCACTTAAACAAAACCAACCCATATTACCTTCTGATCTATGCAACCCTTCACAAAGATGGAGATTTGAACTTGTTACAAGCTTATTTATCACAGGTTACATCTTGGCTATGAGTGTTCACATATATACATCACAGATTTGATCAGATATAAAACCAAGTGTGAGTGAACATTGTGAGAATGTGACGTTTTCTCACACCCCAACCAAAGGCGGTGGAACATGCCAGGGCATAACGTATTGATTGGACAGTAGCTCAAAAGACACTAATTAAAGAGACAATGAATATTTAATTTCATTAACATTAAACACGTACATAAATTCAATAATTATAACAATTACATCATATTCTTGTATGTTGAATAATATCCTAAGGTCAAACTATGGTCTTCCAACTTGAATAATATCAACTACTTGTACCTGTAACATGTATGAAAATAGAGTTTGTCAACACGAATGTTGGTGAGAATGCATAAGTTTTAGTTTTTTATATATAGAGATAAATCACAATTCATATGTAAATGATGAGTATTACAATTCCTATGAAAATGTAAACCACTAAATATATGTGGACCCGTTCTTATTGATACGAAATCAAAGTACTTGGGTAAATATATGATTATACTAGATAAGGATAGATGAGGATGAGATACCAACCACCAAACATAAAATAAACAATTAAGCACATAGAGCATTATCATAGAGCATGCAATAATCACACATAAACATATATTCAATTGTGTTATGAATAGATAAGTAAATAAAAATGAGTAATTTAAATAGGGTATACATGTCACCCCAAAATTTAAAAGATGAAAAAAGGGGATATGTAAACTCACCTTTGAGATTAAAGCCAAACTTGAAATGACAACTGAAAGCACTTTAAAGAAAATGAACGATCGAACCTCACGAACTATAAATAAACAAAATATAATAATTAAAGACTAACTAATGGGATTGGGAAGTTTGAAGAATACTAAATCTAATGTATAAATATTAAGATAAAAACAAGGAAAAGATCAAAAAGGAAGATGAAATACAAAATCAGTTTTTGGACAACAAACTATTCTGTTTTGATTAAGGTATTAAAAATACCATATAATTTTATTATAAATCAAGACTTTCCAGTCTACTAAATTAGAATGTTTTGAACAACTTTCATTTAGTAAAATTTTGTAAATTCGTAACCCAAGTAGGCCAAAACAGCCATGTAAATCAGAGGGTACGAATCTGCGCACTATTTTTAAAATATTTATTGCGAATTCGTAGGAATGAATTAAAATGAGTAAAAATAGTTTTTAGAACCGTATTTCATTTAAGTATATCATAGAATTTGGTGTTTCACTTTTTCAGTTTTTTATAAACAAGATATGCCTCTTTCTTTGACGGCTATGTCAAATGTCAAAACTGAAATATTGCTAAAAGCATTATTCTAACGATTTCGAAAAGGATTTTGATGAAATAAAATTATGGACTTTTTTTTTATATAATTATATAACATTTATTAGCATTTATAATCAAAAATCTTTAGGTCCTTTGAACAAAAAATAATGATTCAAAACAGAAAAATAAAGATGTAAGAACGTTTCAAGTGTGACCTTCGTGTAATCGATCATCTCCTTGTGTTCTTTGTCTCATCCACCCTATACACCATGGTGTATGGATTATGTGGATTGCTAAACATGATTATGTTATGGTCATATGACCATTTGATTAACTAGTATGAATAAGAATTTAAAATAAATAGAAATAAGATGAAGAAGACTTGAATAAATAAAACCGTACCTTTGAAATGAAAAAAAAAATAATCTCTTGAACTTGTCAAAGAGTGGTGCAAGAATGAAAGGGGTGGGAGTGAGTTCTTATTTATACTAAAATAAGGAGATTATTCTTTAGAATGTTTTAATGATAAAATTGATTAGGAGAGTGATTTGGGGGAGGAGGTTTGACCAAAATTTGAATGGTGTAGGAAGATATTTTTCATCTTTTAAAAATAAATAACTTTAGGTAAAAATAAATGTGACAAAAATAAATGTGACATAACTAGATTAAAATGATGTACTTTTGTTATGCATCAATAATGTTATTTATGTGATATTTGAATAAAGAAAAAAAATCATGAGTGTTATAATTTTTATTTATATACATATTTGTAATGATTAATATTATTAATTAACTTTAGGAATTTAAAACTATTACGTATGAAATATGTAACATATGGCTATGTGTATAATTAACTGAATCACATCGAAAAATTTAAATGAGTCAGGTTTTCGGGTCCGAAAATTGACGAATGTTACACGTTTTGCATAAACGGAAGCTCATAAAAACAAATCATCTTTTTATGTATCACTACATATATTCCTATGATTTAAGGTTGGTTATTTTGTTCTCATTTTCTTAGAACTCTTTTGGGGATGCTAAGCTATGGCCTTGACTTGCTATTTTTAGAGAATATTTATAAGTAGCTTGCTTGAGGACAAAGAAGGTTCAAGTGTGGGGATGTTTTATGTATATAAAAATATACATCTTTTTAGCATCAAATAATCTCTAAAAACTACAACTTATATTAAATAATATAGCTCAAATGGCTACTTATCATATTAAAACGTATTTTCAGGAAAACCCAAGCCTTAAACGAAGAAATAAGCGAAAAGCCGAAGAAAAATGGAAGAAAACCCAAAAACAACACTCCAACACGCCCTCGTGCCTCCCTGAACACACCCCCATGCTTCTCTATGCAAGAAAAAACAAAAATCTGCAAGAAAAGATAAAATACTAGACACTTAAGCACGGGGCCATGCCTCAAGAAGCATGGGGTCGTGATTACCTTTCAAGAAACAACAAAAGAAATATAACTAAAGACCAAAGACACGGGGCTGTGCCTCAGGAAGCACGCCCCCGTGCTGAGTCAGCATGTACGATCTGACAGAGCAATTAATGCGACTGGACACGTGGACACGGGGGCGTGCCTCATGGAGCACGGGGCCGTGCCTGAGTGCCCGGACAACCTATAAATAGAGGAGCATGTTGCATTCATTTGTTATGCTTGGAGAAGAATTCTATACGGGTTTCTCTTATAAAAACACCCACATTACACCCATATTGAAGATTTTGTGGAGAGTTTAGAGGCTTGGAGGTTATCATCGTCATCATCATCCATCATCATCATTAAGAAGGAAGATTCATCCACGTTTGGTTAGATTATTCTACTTTAATCATGTGTTTGTTATCATAATCTCTTTTAATGTCCATAACCATGCTCATTATGAGCTAAACTCCATCTACCATCTAAAATCTATGACGAAGCTTTGTTTTACTTGATAATTATGTTGAATATGTGATTTAGTTTGGTAAGGTACATGGTTACTTTGCAATTATCCTTTGATGAAGAAATGTTTTCTCACTTTAACTTAATACATTAAGGTTGATGACTAAAAATCATTCATGATCACTCATGTTCTTGGAGACTATAAATGGTAAAAAGAATATCTTGATAACTTATCAAGATAAAACATGGATCCTGATAATGTACTTAGAAATGATGAGATATAGGTTATGATCTATTTCTCTAGTCTTGATAATTCTAAAATAACATTGTTAACACAATTGCTTAGGTCAAAAGTATTTAAAGAAAATGTAATATTGGTATAGACTCACGGAGACTAGATTGTATTTCTTGTTGGATCGACTATGCGGGAACATGAAATGCAATTGACTAGAAAAAAGTGTGGGTTAAGAGCTTGCTGTTGAGGCTCTCTGTTGCAAATCCTTTATGTATGTTATTTTTTATCCAATCTCTCATTGGTCTGATCCTATTCTTTACTAATGGTTGTTATCATGCTAGTCAAAGAAATCATATGTTAATGGAATGTGTAACTATAACCTAATTAAATCAACCAAGGGGAGGTTGTGTGAGTTAACTACAATCACTCGAAGTTGTTAGGATTGGTATTTGAGAAATCGAAGTCAATCCTAATCGTTCTACTATACCAAACTACTTGTCTACTTAAATTGAAATTCTCGTGGTAGTATGAGATTAAGCGAGGATGGACTTGAAAATACGCATGCTACTTTCTTTTATGTCATAGAATATGTTCACTAAGAAATGAGGGACTATTCTATCATATATTAATTATTAAGACAAGTTCATCACGTGTTTACTTAATAATCAATCATTAAGGAAAAATGGAGTGGATTCTTGATCTTTAGATGGTAACCTTCATATAATTGAATACTCATTTAGAATTTCTCTTCCTGTCACCTATTATTATATATAAGTAGTTTTATTAAAAGTTTGAAAATCAACCTCAAAATGATTAAACCCTCCGATTAAAGTAAAACGAAGATTCATTATTAGAAACATTTGTGTCCACAGATCGATACTTGGTTCTTACCAATACTATTCTACATATTTGATTGGTACACTTGCCTATTTTGTGTGTGTTTAGTTTTAGTAGAAATCACTTTTATAAATTTAAAACAGGATCTTGTGCAAAAGCTAAATCCCCATCCATAATATATTTTATAAGCACTCACGCAGCACACATCACACATATACGTTGCGTATCACATATACGTTGCATACTTACACGCTACTTATACGTATACGCCAACTTATGCGCTTCTTGAGCATATACGGCGTATATACTTATACGCCGCATAAGTTCAGTTCAGCATCATTTTAGCGTTTTTGGGGTTTTTATTCGATTCTGGCACCGTCAGCCACTGTTAACCACCATGGTTGGTCGGGGTTTGATCGTTTATGGTCTGAGTAGCTTCGGGGTGTCCACATCTGAGTTAAGGTGGTCCTTAAGCTCGTTTTTGGTTGATTAAACACCCGAAATAAGCTAGATCTAGATCCAAACAGATCATACGGCATCCCGGGGCTGCGGTGTCGGGTTCTAATACGTTGGGTCAGCTGAGATATATGATTTCTTACCTTCGGTTGGTCTTGGATTGTTGAATATATTAGAGTATAGAGTGTTTGGCTTAAGTGTGTGTTTTTGAAGGTGTATGTTATGGTATAGAGATGGATCAAAATGGAAAGGATTAGGGTTTAAGGGGTATTTATACTCCCTTAAACCCATGGACCTTAGGCCCATCTTTTCTTTTTAGTCCATAATCTATTTTATTTAACTAGCCTACCATTTTCTATCTTTATTATTATTTTATTAATCTACTAACTCAATTTAATTCTTTCAACATAAATAATATATTAAATATTATTGTCGGAAATTTCGGGATGTTACAATTCTAGCCTAAGCCGTTATTGCAGCTTTTAGCCTTTTTTTTGTAACTTTGCCATGAGCTGTTTGTGTAGCTTCTATCATGTCACATGTTTAGCATTGCTTTTGACCTTTAAATGTTTGAAGATAGTATGGCTCAGATTGCATGACGCAAATGTCTCTGAGGTTCCTAATGCATCTTCTTGGTCTCATGTTTCATGTCTAATTTGAGCAACCTTCTTGTCAACTTTTAACTAGAGTAGGTCTAACATGTACCTTTATTGTGTAAGGGTTAGAGTATACTATTAGGAGAAAGCTCTCTTCCCCAAAGTAATTTTTTCTATGATTAAGTGTTTGTCAACATATGTTGACTTTTTTTACCGTTACACTGTTTGGTTATTGTAGCAAAATGTTGATGAGCTAGAAGCTGGGAAGTTGGTGCGCATAATTTTCGAGCTTCTTTGCTTCTCGTGTGAAGGTGTTTTTGCAAATCGCTTATCAAGATTTTTTGTATGTCATTTTGACGTCATTATCAAGACATGTTTCTTAGTTTCTTAGCTTGTTGACTATCTGATTATGCAAGAAGCTGGTGTGTTTCCTGCTTCCGAGCTTCAAGCTTCTGAGCTGCAAGCTTACTTGTATAGTTGTTAAAGCTGTAACTGTCAGGTGATAGCTAAGGTGAAGAGTAACCTATATAGCTAAGTTGAACAGTAACCTATATATTTTTTCTGACTTGACATGTTACTTTTTGTGACAAAACATGTGTAGGTTAGGTCTAGTCATATCATAGATCTTAATCAAATCCCTTTATATGAACAAAAAAAATAATATTTAGTTACTTTTCTTGGAAAAAATGATATTTGTTTCCATGCAATTCTTTAAAGGAAGTTTTGACATAACTTATTTCCCACATAAAGTTAGATGACATAAATTAATATTATATGACAACTTTTTTATTCTAGTAAAGTTAAGTAATAACATCACATTTAAAACAAACATAAAATTAATGTTTTCAAAAAATGATAAGCTAATATATTGATACTTGCTACCAAGAAAAGTTTTATTTTATATCAAACCGAAGATGTAAACCCAAAAAAAGTTGTGGTTGTTCAAGTATATAGAACAAAAACTTTTCGGGATAATTTAATATTGAATATAATATCATAGTGTAAGAAACTAGGAACCTTTGTAGAAGAGACCTTAAGAAAGACATCCTCCCCACAACCATAAAGAGAAGAATTAGGAACATTTGGAGCAGAACTACAAAGAAGTTTCATGTTCTAAGTAGCGCTAGCCCCACGGTGGGTGCCACTTGTTGCTACAATGGGTATAGCAACAATGAAGGTATGGTCGGGTGATGGTATGGACACTTCCAGGGTCACCATCCAGCTTCCTACTTGTACCTACAACACGAAACTCGTTAGAAGTGGACCAGAGACCGGGGTCTTTGAACTTCCCTCCGACGCTCAACATTAGTAATTTATCTTATGTAAATATATAATAGTAAATATAGATATGTATACTCGAGATAGAGAATGCAAGAGGAGATAATGGTTGAGACACGACAGTTAGAGAGTAGCTGAGGCGATCTCAGACAGCTTAACTGGTGACTGGTCGTAGGGGTTGGATTGAGCTGATGATGCCATGCCTCAGCAAATCGTGGGCTTAGCAGCTTTGAGGCCAAGCAGCTCAGTGAAAGACAATTACTCTTTAGAGAGAGAAATCTCTGAGTGAGTAGTCTTTGGGAGAGTGATATTTCGGTGAGAGAATGTTATTCCGGAGAGAGTGTGACATTCGTCATTTTCGGTTTAATCGTATTTGTATTTGTATGGAAAACCCGACCCGCTTTGGTCTTTCGGATCCTTCGTTATTAATAAAATGTTGGGTTTTATGTTCATTTATGTTACACACTTGTCGGATCAATAAAACATCTTTTTCGGTACCTTAAAACACCCTTTTATGATTAAAAACGACTTAAAACGAACATTAGGGACTAAACTCGCCAAATAACAAAAAATGAAGACCAACCACCCCCGCCCCCATAGGGCGCGCGCAGCGCCACCACAAGGGCTGTAGTGGTCGCGCAGCACCTCCCTAGGTCTGCAGAATTCCCAGCTCGTTTTTGTTTGTTTTGCACCTTGTTTGACCATTTTAACCAATCAAAATGCATGCATAACTCTTATGGGTAACCTTTGCTTTTTCCACTATAAAAACATATCAAATGCACCCATTTTGGTTTGCTCTTTCTCCTCAAAACTCTCCCAATCTAGGATCTAAGTATTCATCTTTTAAACTCTTGATAGTTTGACTTCTCAAGGTCAAACCAATGTTAATCTTTGTTTCTAACTAATTCTTGTTACTTAAAGCTTGTTATTATATCTTGTTTAAATCATACTTCCCTTATTTTCTTGGCTTTTCATTCTCCGGCCATGGTTGGTTTAGGTGTATTGCTAGGCAAGGCTACATGGAGGACTATTATAGTCCTTGTTAAACACTTTAATTTATGTAAGCTTATTAATGTTGCTTAGTTTCTAGTTATTTTAGTTTCCAAATCATTTTAATTAGTTCTATGGTATTGGGTATGTGGAAACGATCCTCGGTTTCATTCCGAGTCAAGGACCGAACCAAAACTTAACTCTTGTTTAAATGCTTTATTATTAACATGTTGTATGTAAGACTTGAGTATTATCATTTCTAAGTTTATTCTAATAAGTTCTATGGTATTGGGTATGTGGTAACCATCCTCGGTCTTATTCCAAGTCAAGGACCGAACCAAGACCGAACTAAACCGAGTTCACTCGCTTAAGACACACTAGTTGTGTTTTGGGCCACTGAATCTCATATTTTTCTTTAAAACTATATTATAAACTAATTTTAATTGTTTTCTCAAAATACTTGGTATGACGGATCCAACTTAATCTTATAACAAGTTTGGAACGACAAAGCCAAACACTCGCTTAACGGACATTGAGGTTCTTCCTAATAGAACTACACACTTGGTTAAATTTCTTTTGATTTCATTGAGTTATCTCATAACATTTATCACTTTGGAATCTCGGCTTTGGGCTTGACCGATTATCAAGACTCGAAACGTCAAATCCGAACACTCGTAAAATCTCGTTTTGGTATCTATCTAACAAGGGGTCTTGCAATATTGCAATTATCCCCAAATATTTACTTAACAAGGGTTAAGTAAAACTAATAAATAGAATACCGAGACCCGATTTTAAGTAAATTTACTTTTCTAAAACCATTACTTTAATTCTTATGTATTTACACTTTAACCCTCAAACTTTATCTTACTTGTCATGTTATTTTACTTTAAAGCTTTTAAGACCATCTACTAACTCAAGAACCCTTTTTATCTAGGTCTTGCTCGTTGAACTTACCTTTCGTTTTATCGCAAACTAATCCTTCAAGTTACTTATTTCATGTGAGTACATTTCATCTCCCATTTTCATTTTTATACTTTGTGGGTAACATGGATACCTATTCAAAACAACAATGATTTATGATACTAGACCCTCAAACCCCAAACTCTAGGGTATATGGTACTTTGAATATTTGCTCGATTGTGTGTTATATGTCTCATATGCTTTACGTGCACGAGTGTTTATTTATGTTGTTGTTGAGCCTCAAGAAGTATGATCATACGCACCCCTAAATACTTTAGCCTTGTGCTAGTAGAATAGGGTCTCATTATCCGAGTATCTTGGTTGTTACCAATTATAAATGATCCTTGTTTATTTATGATTTATATACCGCAATTGTTGCTTTTATTTATAGTTTCATATACGAGTTGTGGATTTTGCCTCATATTATATATACTCAAAAACAATGAAATTGCTCACCAACATACATGTTGACAAATTATATTTTATGCGTTGTTACAGGTTTGATTATTGGTTAATTGGAGTTTGAAGACGCTATTTTATTTTGAGACGGTTTAGGTTATTAGAAGGATGAACAATTTAAATTCTTGCATTTGGTGTTATTTTGTATGAACGATGTTGTATTACTTTTGATGATTAAATGAAGTGAATGAGTTGTTTAAATATTGCCACTTTAATAGTGTCTTGTGTTCTTGAGCAATCCGTTGCACCCGGCATGTTCTGCCGCCTTTGGTCGGGGTGTGACAGAGAGAGTGTTATTCTGGTGAGAGAGTGGGAGAGTTGCAATGAAGAGAGAGTATAGAGAAATAGGGTGAATGCGGAATGAATATAACTTTGGCTGGAATGTTCCTTTTATAGGCAGGGGAAGCATGAGCTTCTAAAGGGGAAAAGGTCAGCTCATCTTTCAGCTTGTGCAGATTGGTACATGTCATTTCCATGCAACTTGTGTTCTACCCTTGTCTGCTGTCACTTTTGTTTTATGGCAGGTACAAACTTTTCAGTTTTGACTTTTCCTGCTATTTCACTGTAGCCAGAGCTTCCTGGCTAACTTAGGAATCTTGCTCTCCAAGTTTCGAGCTTCCCTTCCTGGCAGCTTGTGCCGACTACTTCTATATTCCCAAGCTTCCTTAGCTTGTAAACTTCAGCATGTGGGTGTGTAGGGGTACCCACGTCATCAATCATCATCATCATCATTATCATCCATCACCATTGAAGAAGAAAGCATCATCATCGTCATCACATTGGTTAGATTGTTCTAGTTTAATCATGTGTTTGTTATCTTCATCTTCTTTAATGTTCATTGTCATGTTCATTTTGAGCTAAAACTCCATTCACCATCTAAAATCTATGAAGAAATTTTATTCTTATTGATGATTATATTGAATGTGGGATTTAGTTTTTGTGAAGTACATGATTTTTGCAATTATCCTTTAATGAGATATGTTTTGCATCATAATTCATTAATTAAATATTGATGATTAACACTCATTCATGATTCACTCATGTTCTTGGAAACTAGAAATGGTAAAAAGAATATCTTGATATTTTATCCAAAACATATTTCCTTATGTTGTACTTTGAAATGATGAAATATAAGTTATGATAAATGTCTCTAGTTTTGGTAATTCTAAAATAAAATTGTTAACAAGATTGATTATGTTATCATGCTAGTTAAATATTATATATATTAAAGGAATGTGTAATTATAGTCTACTTAAGTCAACCTAGGGGAGGTTGTGTGAATAAACTATAACCACTCGAAGTTGTTAGAATTGGTATTTGAGAAATTGAAGTCAATCCTAATCTTTATACTTCACTAAAACTACTTGCTTACTTAAATTGACATTTTTGTGGTAGACATAAAGTTATGCATTCTACTTTCTTTTATGTCATAGGGTAATTCACTTAGAAATGAGGGGTTATTCTATCATATCTTATTCAAGCAAGTTAATCACATATTCATCATAATAATCATTAATGAAGAATGGAGTGGATTCTTAATTTAGATGGTAATCTTTGCATATTGATTTTCTCGTCTAAAACTCATCTACTTGTTCACCTATTTACCTTACTATTAATTTGTAAAGATTTAGTTTAAAAACAACCTTTAATGATTATTACGTCTGGTTAAATTAGAACAAAGATTTATTATTAGAAACCATTCGTGTCCATGGATCGATACTTGGTTCTTACCACCACCATTCTATATATATGATAGGTACACTTGCCTATATGTATGTGGTTTAGTTTTAGTAAAAATCACTTTTATAAATTTAAAATACGTTCTTGTGTGAAAACAAATTAACATAATTTTATATACGTACACACATCACACACCAACAACATAGTCGGGCTAGAGTAGAACTATAAAAGTCATACACTTGTATATGATGTAAATGATAATAAAACTGTAAAAATATGATTTAGGCATGGATTTGGAAGCTTGTGAGCATGCAGTTGGTTCCAGTGTTCCACCACTCGTGCATCGGGAGGTGCAGATAATGAGTAGACTGAAGCAAGTGTTGAGATGGAGTGCTATTTAATGGAATTTTCTGATAGTATTTCAAGTTTGCAGAGGAAAGTAGTTGCAGATAAGGTTGAAGTTACGGTCGAGAAAGAAAAGTTGAATACAATGCGTGAACAGACAGATAAGGTTAAGGTTAAGGTTGAGGTTGCGGTCGAGAAAGAAAATTTGAATATAATGCATGAACGGACACTTGAGGCATCGGTACTTGATCTTGAGGGTCTTGTGAACAAAGTAAACTGGATACAGAGGCTTCTAAAATCTCCTACCAATGGTAACGCTTAAAATGAACTTGTAACATACAAGGTAAATGATGCATGTTATAACATCATGATCATCATCTTTTTGCTTAAATTGAAGATGTTACATAAATGATTTCCTGATAGACTTTTGGTACCAAATGCAAACTTCTATATATTTTTTTCGAGTAAAGTGCCAAAATCGTCCCTGAGGTTTGGTCAATTATGCTATTTTCGTCCAAAGAGTTTGTTTTGTGCAACTGAATCATTGTGTTTTACAACTTCTTGTTAATGTCATCCAAACTGATAACATTGTTAGTTTTTTAATGTTTTATGAAGGACAAAACGGTCTTTTTAATTATTTCATTGTTCTAATCTTTTTATAACCAAAAATAACAAAAACTGGCCACCAACTTCATCTCGTCTCGTCTTCTTGAAAGTTTGAAGCACAACCAGATCCAAGACCACCCCAAACGTACTTCATCTTCCACCTCCGGCTCCTCCCTCCCACAAGCGTCATCTTCATCGAAAGCCGCCGATCTCAAGTAATCAACCGATTACTTTCGAGGGCGATCTGCTGATGTAACTTAAAAACAAAGACATTGTTTAGGGTTGGGGTCAGATCTGAAAAACAGGGTGACCGGAGAAGACCGGCGGTGCTTTCTGTCGGTCTACTCCCACCTCTAAATATCTCCTGATTCCGATCCTAAAGAAGACTATGGTTTTGTTGGGAAATGCTAAACATAGCACGCCGGAGATGAGGTTCACCATTTTCGGAATCTTCTTGAATTGATTCTCGTTCCTCTCATCTTGCTCCGTGGTGATGGGAAGTTGAATAAAAAGGGAGGACAAGCATATCTGAGTGGTGGGTTTAAAAAAACATAACAATAATAATAATAATAATAATAATAATAATAATAATAAATAAATAAATTGATACAAAGACTGAAATGCCCCTGAGTTAACACTTAAACTTAACGTCGTTCGCAAATTGGACGACATTGGCAAAAAGTTGTAAACCACAATGGTTCGGTTGCACAAAACAAACTATCTGGACGAAAATCGCATAATTGACCAAACCTCACGGACGGTTTTGACACTTTACTCAAAAATAAATTTAACTTGAATATAAATCTCTTCACATGCCAACCTTTGTTGTTTTCTTTTAGTTGACCCACGTGTTACCTAACAATAAGAAGTTTGACATTTTCCTCTTCACATGCGAACCTTTGTTGTTTTCTTTTAGCTTACCCACGTGTTACCTAACAATAAGAAGTTCGACATTTGCCTCGTGGCCAATAGATACACAATCATTATGATTGTTGAAGATCTCACCATGATATTCTCTTTATGGTGATCTTAATTTCATATTCATCTCCTAAAATGAGAAAAGTGGACCATCTTCTTCAAATAAGTATTCTCATTAATTTTGCTCAAAATTGTTCTATATCATGTTATTGATTGTAAAATATTGCACAATCATTGATAAAGTAATAACTAATGGTAAAGTTATTTTCAGGGAAAAAAGAAAACTAAATGACTAAAAAAATTAGAAAAAAACCCTTTTAGAAAAGAAAACTAAATGACTAAAAAAATTAGAAAAAAACCCTTTTAGACTAAAAAGAGACGGTGACTAAAACATCACTTAAGCATAAATTAATAACACTAAACAGTGTTGAAGGTTCAGCTATGAATCCAAAATTTAAGAAATTTGATAAGATTTTAGATAGCTAAAAAGAAACATCTAGCTAATTAAGAAAAAAATGAGTAAAGTGTCAAAACCGTCCATGAGGTTTGGTCAATTATGCGATTTTCGTCCAAATAGTATGTTTTGTGCAACTGAACCATTGTGGTTTACAACTTTTTGCCAATGTTGTCCAATTTGCTAACGACGTTAAGTTTACGTGTTAACTCAGGGGCATTTCAGTCTTTGTATCAATTTATTTATTATTATTATTATTATTATTATTATTATTATTATTATTATTATTATTATTATTTAAACCCACCACTCATATATGCTTGTCCTCCCTTTTTATTCAACTTCTCATCACCACGGAGCAAGATGAGGGGAACGAGAATCAATTCAAGAAGATTCCGAAAATGGTGAACCTCATCTCCGGCGTGCTATGTTTAGCATTTCCCAACAACACCATAGTCTTCTTTAGCATCGGAATCAGGAGATATTTAGAGGTGGGAGTAGACCGACAGAAAGCCCCGCCGGTCTTCTCCGGCCACCCCGTTTTTCATATCTGACCCCAACCTTAAACAATGTCTTTGTTTTTAAGTTACATCAGCAGATCGCCCTCGAAAGTAATCGGTTGATTACTTGAGATCGGCGGCTTTCGATGAAGATGACGCTTGTGGGAGGGAGGAGCCGGAGGTGGAAGATGAAGTACGTTTGGGGTGGTCTTGGATCTAGTTGTGCTTCAAACTTTCAAGAAGACGAGACGAGATGAAGTTGGTGGCCAGTTTTTGTTATTTTTGGTTATAAAAAGATTAGAACAATGAAATAATTAAAAAAGACCGTTTTGTACTTCATAAATGTTATCAGTTTGGACGACATTGGCAAGAAGTTGTAAAACACAATGATTCAGTTGCACAAAACAAACTATTTGGATAGCATAATTGACCAAACCTCAGGGACGATTTTGACACTTTACTCTTAAGTATATTCTGAATGAAGCATATACAACCTTAGTTTTGAATTCTCCATTAACCTTCCGTCTAATGGCATGAATGTGATGGTTAAAGTTTGGAATCTTAAGATCTCAGGTTTGAAACCTGACTCAATGAGGTTTTCCCACAATGATGGATTTCCTCTTTGATGGTATTCCTAGGTGAGTTAAGCCTGGAACGTCAAACTCAGTATGGATGGTCGACATCCCGTCTCCAAAAGATTCTCGAGGGTAGTACCAAGCACTGCACTTTATGAATTCATGCATGCAAAACCAACAATCCGACTATACATACACATGGTTTTTAGTATATAATCAAGCAGTTGGCACCATGCTACTACAGTTTAAAGAAACAATCACTGGTTGCTAAAACTGGTCTACGAATGATTGATTAATCTGCTTACTGAATATTTTGAAATGTTGTTAAAACAGGTTTTTATAGATAATTGATTTACAACTCAAAAGCCCTGTGTTTCAACTATCTCATCTAGTCATCTTCAGTATCTTGCAGAAGAACCCCTCTCACTTTTGATCTGCAATATTTTTAGTTTTGAAACTTGTCAATATATAAAGCAAAATAGATTTAAAAAAGCCATAGACATTTTTGTTTGTGGTTGAAAAGTAACAGTTTAATCTATTTTTGCTAAAAATAAGAAATGTAACCTGCGATGTGCTGGAACCACACGCTTAGGCGCCTTCATCGGGCTTGGATTCTGATCAGATTGTCTTTCTGTGAAAATAAAAAAGTGTAAATATATTGACAGATTAATATTTGGTGTTAAGGTCAGAAAGAACAACACACCGGAAATATCAGATGAAGTAGCTGATGTTAATTTGTCATGTGTTTTCTGAGAATTGTGCCTGTTTGAATTAAGTAGACCATCAAGCTGTTTCTGCAGATGTTCACTTTTTTCCTGATCAGAGAATAAAGTGTTAATAATTTGTAGATGGAAGCAAATAAAAAGGTTTTTATGATCAGCAAGAACACTAAATAGCAAATACCAATATACCATACACAAACAGCGTGAATCGATACACAACTTCAAATTTCAAACTTTATTGCTTGTTAATTTGAGGCGTTAAGGTGAGATACAAGGTCAGTCGGGCTGATAAGACCCCAATGATAGTCTACTCGAGAAGACAGGAGAATTGGACCCGGACATATACGACCCAGGCCAGCCTGGTTGGATTTCATCGTTGGACTACCCTCGTCGAATAGATTTGATACTATATTGGTGGTCGTTGACCATTTGAACAAGAATGCGCATTTCCTCCCATTAACAGCCAAAGGGTAGCTATGCTGTTTTGAAAAGATGTGGTTTGACTTCATGGATTTCCGGCGTTCTATTGTATTGTATTGGATCGGGATGTTATCTTCTTAGGCCACTTTTGGTGTTTGGAAGCCTATATTCGTAGTTTCGCGCATGAGCAACCTACTAGATGGAATTTGCAGCCGAATATTCATATAACAACAGTTTTCATTCAGGTATTTGTACCACTCCTTTTTCAGCTGTGAACGGCCGCACCCTCATCCATTTCATCCCCATGTTGCGAGTGAGACTAAGAGCAATGAACTGGAAAGCCAGTTAATAAATCGGGATGATACGTTGGAACTGTTACGAAGTAACTTGCAAAAGGCTCAAGACTGAATGAAAGCTCAAGCTGGTTTAAAGCGCCGCAAGCTATCTTTTGAAGTACAAGACGTGGTGTTTCTGAAAATTCAGCCTTATCCTCATAAAAGTTTCACCAAAACAAGACGTGAGAAGCCGTCACCTCGGTTTTTTGGACCTTATCAGATCATCTGTAAGGTAGGGACAGTCTCCGATGAGCTGGAACTCCCACCCGATTGTCATGTCCGCCCGGTCTTTCATGTCTTAATGCTCAAGGCAGCCCGTGCACACCTATCGACACCTATGGCTTGTCTTCTGGTTACCAAAGACTGGGAAATTTATATCAATCAATCATACCCAATAAAGTCCCACCGACAGCAAAGCTATAAGTAGGGTCTGGGGAGGGTGGGATGTAGGCACACCGTACCTCTATCCAAAGGAGTAAAGAAGTGGCTTCCAGAGAGACCCTCGGCTCTAAGTACATGTGTATGAAGCAAAATAAAGGAAATCAAAGTTTAACAGTTATATAAAAACTACTACTACTAATAATAATATTAATAATAAGATCACAGTTTAACAGCTATATAAAAACTAATAATAATTATAAAAATAATAATATATGTAAGAGAAATACCATTATGGTATGTGACCTAAATAAGTTAAGTCTAAGCCCTAAGGTATTCAATTCTCCCTAAAAATCCTGAACTTTAATTCTACTTCTTCACGAATTCCTATCCTCAACCATGTCCTCGGAGAGGTTTAGGTCTATCAAATCATGCCTAATCCTCTCATCCCAAGTCAATTTCGGTCGTCCTCTACCCCTCCTCCCCTCTATAGTAATGTTTTCTACGGATCTAACAGGATTCGTCGTCTGTCTTCTCTTCACATGTCCAAACCATCTCAATCTCCACTCTCTTATCTTGTCTGCTATGTTCGCCACCCCTAATCTCTCGCGAAACACAGCGTTTCTTATTCGTTCTAGCCTTGTGTGCCCACACATCCAACGTAGCATTCTCATTTCTGCTACCTCCATCTTCCGCACTTGTGCCTTCTTGATGGCCCAACAATCGGTTCCATATAGCATTGCAGGTCTAACTGCCACCCTATAGAATTTTCCCTTTAGTTTAGTCGGGAAACTCTTGTCGCACAATATACCTGTGGCTGCTTTCCATCTACACCATCCTACCTGAACTCGATGGGTCACATCACTGTCTAATTCCCCATCGCTCTGTACAAATGATCCTAAATACTTGAACTTCGTTACCTGCGGGACCACCTGCCCTTCAATGGTGATGTGTGCGTCGTCATTGTCGTTTATCCCACCAAAATCACAGTGGAGGTACTCCGTCTTAGATCGGCTAATCTTTAAACCTTTTGTCTCTAAGGTTGTTCGCCACTCCTCAAGCCTCATGTTTAGATGTTTTTTCTCAGCAAGTAACACAATATCGTCTGCGAACATCATGCACCACGGGAGAGTCCCCTGAATCGACTTTGACAACTCATCCAAGACTACTGCAAAAAGAAACGGGCTCAACGCTGACCCCTGGTGAAGACCTACCTCTACAGGAAAAAAATCAGTATCCCCCACTGGCGCACGGACACTTGTTTCACTCCTGGTATACATATCCATAATTATCTCTATGTATTTCCTGGGTACTCTTCTACCCTCCAAGCACTCCCAGAGCACCTGTCGTGGCACACTGTCGTAGGCCTTTTCTAGGTCAATAAACACCATATGTAGATCACGCTTCTTCTCCCTATACTTTTCCATTAATCTTCTTATAAGGTGTATTGCCTCTCTGGGAAATTTATGTTCAGCCCAAATTGTGTTAGCTCATCGCAGGGTCTCAGAAGCGGTGTAAATGAGATGAGCTGAGCCCGAGCCCGAGCTCAGCTTGTTTTGACTTATGAGAGCTCGAGCTCAACTCATTTCGACTTATGAGAGCTCGAGCTCAACTCATTTCGAGCTCTTTTCCTAAAGCTCGAGCTCGGCTTGTGAGTGGTTTTTTAAGCTCGGGCTCGGAGTTTATCATTTCTTAATTAGTTTATATATGTTTTTTTATTTGTTTTTATATATTTTGAGAAAACCTTAAACAAGCCTAAGCTCGGCTGGAGCTCGTGTAGTACCGTAAACGAGCCAAAGATCCTCTCGAGATCGACTGTGCAATGTGAAATTAACACGTATAAGTCCAAAAGAAGTAAAACTGAATAATACACAAGGCTCGTTAAGACTCGAGATTGGGCTCAGTAACTAAATGAGATTTATGTGAGGCACGAGCTCGGGCTCAATAACTAAACGAACTTTTTATCGATCCAAGCTCAAGTAGCTCGCGAGCGACTCGGCTTGTTTGCACCCCTCCCGCCCCTCTCACATCAGGACCACTATGTATTATCAGTGAGTTCAATCATCCAATTTCAGTATCTATCACGGGTCCTTTCAAAATACCTTACCATGTTTGCATAAGGTTCTTTTACCAAATGATGACTGTGACTAATGCATTCACTCAGTTTACAAAAATAAAACATTATTGTATAACATAAGGAAATTAAATAACCTGCCTGTTCAGCTGAAAGCTTTTTCCTCAACTGGTGTCGACCCTCTTGCTCTAAGGATAAAACACAGCTGTTAGTTCCCTAATTAGTAAACTGCAAGTAGAGAAAAATATGAATTGCACCTTCAATTAGCAACTTGTGATTGCTTTTATATAATTTGTACATATCAATAGAAAGCTCTGCCATTGCCTCGTTTGCAGCGGTACCAACAAGCCTGGTCAGAGAAATAGAGATTCTTGGCATTCCTTTCGACTTCTGAGCAATCAGTCTAGCAGATTCAGGTCCTAAAAAGTATAACACATCAATTACATGACAAATAATCATGTAACATTTCAGTATATGAGTTAAACACAATACAGATAAGACTTGTAAACGAAACGAACGAACAAGAACAGGGCATCTTCGAGCTTGATCGTTCAACTTTAACTGAACAAACGATTTAACATGAACATTTAAATGAACATGGTGTTCTTGTTCGTGTCCGTTCGTTAAGAAAATGAATATGTTGATGTCCGTTAAATGAATGAACATTCACGAACATACATGAACAAACGAGATATGTGTTGATGTTCGTCCGTTTAAGTAAATAAGCAACATGTTGATTCGTTATTAAATAAACAAGCATAAAGGAACTTCCCAGTGAATGGTTGAATGAAGGTCAAGCCTAAATACAAATGAGCAACACATATTACTTACTTACCGCTTGATTTTTATTGGCCCTCAAAAAGAAGCTTGACATCCCCAAACTTTATGGAGTTAACAAGGTATTCCAGAAAATCAGAGCAGGAACCACCTACGCCAGTCTCATCCCTCTGTATATATTATTAAAGGATAAAAAACTAGTTAGGATTCAAACACACAATATGCATAAAAAGAAAGACAAAGGGTAAAGAAAGCATGACCATGTCCTCAAGCTGTTGAATAGATCGAAACTGGTTGAGAAGAAGTCAGTGACGAGGACTCGGAGTTGAGAGGGGTCCGGTGCGTGAACTTGAAACAGGAACGGACGGACATTTGCCCAAGAACCATCAACCAACAGGGGTTCACCGAATAACGCTTCCAAATTCCTCAACTCCATTACATCAATTAGGGCTTCAGCTGCTGCATTGGAGCAATGGGATTTGGTTTTGAAACTAATTTTATTATACAAAAATAATACTCAAATAATAAGTTTAGAACCAACCGCGCAATCACAATGGGCGCCTAGTCCGTGTCGGTACATACGTCACCTGATGATAGTACACACTTAGTCTAAAATTGGACGTGTAACTCGTGCAAAGCCTGTTGTGTGTAATCGAAGATTAAACACGTGTAACCAGACTGTAATGCACGTTACCGACATTAAAACATGCTTAACAAGTATACAATAATTTAAAACTAATCATTTTTTTAAACAAACCCGTTTTTGCCCCAACCCCGTTCCAACTCGCCCATTTCTACTCGAACCCGAACCATAACCATATATGTATCGACTCATTCCGACCCTATTGTACTTTCAGAACTCGCCCAACTCGACTTGTTACCCGGTTCTAAATGGTAAGCGTGTAACATTCTAACTTGTTAAAACTAAAAACTATAACCATATTATACCTAAATTAAAGAGAATAAAATGCTCGTTTTAATGATGTAACTTTTTTGAAAAAATATTAACGTGTGAAAAGTTATGGACGTTAAAAAGTCGTAGGGTAGTTGGTTTTAAATTAGGGGGCATATGTGTAACTATTATTAAACTTTACAAAAAAAGTAAGGAAGTTCAGGGACAAAAGTTGTATGTATATTTTTGTGAGTAAAAACTTAATTACCCTTAATTTTTACATTTTTGATTCATTATGTGTTGTATATAAAGCAATGAGTTTGGTACCTCTTAAAATTTAAGAGACCATAATTCATGCTTTATATATAGTATTTTATATATAGTATAGATAATATTATATCAGAAAACTAACAAGAAAACAAAAACACGGTCACGTTTTTAGCTTTTTTTTTTTAAGTTAACATATAAAGTTATTGAACAAAAATCAAATTGTATATTGATATTAATTGTTAACAATGAAAGGGAAAACAATGTTTTAAAAACCGGTATTTTATTTGTATCGGATTGAGCTAAAAAATGGTACAATCCGTTGAACCGGGTTATATAGAGAGAGGTTCAACCGGTTAAATAGTTTACCTTATAGTTTCTCATAAATGTAACTTTAATCCAAAAATAACCAAAAAAAATAAATGATTCCATAACAAAAAATAATCCAAAAGTTAATACATATTACAAAAATAATGCAAAAGTACTCAATTTTTAAAAATAGTCTTAAAGTTTACAAGTTTGAATGTTAATTGTTGGGTTAAAAGTAATTTTGAAAAAATGTGGGATGCAAATTTCAAAAATTCCTTGGACTTAAAACCGGTTTGTCGGTAAAAACCGGTACTTTAGACAAAAACCGCTGGTACAATGTTATAGCAAACCGGCCAAAAATATCAGACTCAAAATACCGGCATGTTGTGCGAAATCCGGTTTAACCAGTTCAACCGGCTTGTTTGAACCGGTTTTTAAAACACATGGAAAAGAAAAAAGATTCACGGACTAGTAGTTGGCCTACACATTGCATAAGACCATGTGTAGTCAAAACGCTTCACCCTTGGGCATTTTGCGTCCTGTGACATCCCCGTCATTAATGGAGAGTTTTGCAAAAAGTGGCGTAGTGGGCAAAACGCCACAACTCTCCTACAATAATTACATATATTCCTCTCTATCTTCCCTCCCTACACACAATTTTATCAAAATTCGTGTCATTATAGTGTTTTGTAGAAATCGATTGGCCCAAAACGCCAAGCCAAAAAGCGGGGGGAGGAGGAGGAGGGTGTGCCCCCCGGCACTGCAAAACGCCACAATATGGCTGGAGTATGCTTGGTCTAAAAGTGGGTTACAAATCAGTTTGTTTGGGTGAGCGGCTTGTGAGTGTAAACAATAAAAGAATTAACTTTTATATTTTCTGTAACGATTCCGGCGAAACCAGGGATACCCTAACCGGTAGACGATAGTTACGTCATATTTAATGTCGGGTACATGAGTTACCATGGTAATTATACGAGAATACATGGTTCACTGTATTGATCGTACGTGAATATATAATTCATCGTATTGAATATGCGATTAATCGATCGATAGTCATTGAAACCCGAACGAATCGAGGGTTCAATTATAGACGAGATATATGATATTTAGTGATGTTTACGAAGTATTAAAGCTTCGGGATAAGTGAATTAAAGCACAGAAAAAGAATTTCGATTTAATGGTACGTTGGTACATTAAACGAAACCTTTAATACCAAACCGAGCAAGAGATGATCGATCAAGCCGAAAAAGATGCGCGATAATTAATGATATGATGTTTTAAGTTAATAAATGTCACGGTTTAAGTTTTTAAAGTTTTTATATCGGTTTTATATAAAATTTCATTTTTAAGCCGAAAAACGACCGTTTTAGCCTCGTTTTAAGCCGAATTAAACATTTAACCGAAAAACGAACTGAACCAGATTATCCAAAACATTATCCGGATTACGAGAATCCAAATGTGTGGATAAGAATGGAGAGGTGGGTCCCACCCACCCCCCTATCAAGTCCGATCGGTCCTCCATGGGTTTACCCCATTTCATTTTCTTTTTTTTACACCAACATATCAAGATCCTTCAATCCTTTCAAGATCATGATCCAAAACCGAGAGTTTGTAGCAAGAAAACAAGGTAAAAAATCGAGTTAATCACGTTTCCATCTTCGTTTCTTGAGTTTAATTGCAATAAAATGAGGCTTCAATGATGAAAACCGATTCTTGCATGATCAAGTGATGTATACGGGTTATACAAGGGATCTTGGTCCAAGAAAGGAGTTAAACGAATCAAAAACGACTTTTTACGGTTAAATCTTTGTTTTTGGAATCATAACCGAAACCATGAAAGAAATGGCTTGATCGTGAGTGTAACTTGTTTGGTATTGTGGTATGTTGTTTGTAGGCTTTGTTTTTAGTGGTAGATAAGGCGGAAAGACGAGTTTGTAGCTTGTAATGGCGGAAAACGAAAGGTATATTCGGTTTATGTTCGGTGTATGTGTTTTGGGACAGATTGTTGATGGTTTAGAGTTAGGTCATGAAATTTTACAGGGATGTTCTACATATGAAAGTAAGAGTTCTGTGAATTTTTGGTAATTTTTGGATAAAGGATGAATTTTTGGTAAATTTAATGCTCGGTTTTGGCCAAAATGGTGAAAAATAGTTAAATATCATGAAAAATTCTGGAAAATTGCAGATAATCTTTTTATATCATTTATAAGTCAGACACAAAATTTGAGGTCCGTTGGAGAAGTCTAAGTAGGCTTTTCGGTTAAACGAGTTCTAGGGTTTTCTAGCTCGGTTTTAGTGAAAATGGCATGTAAAAGAAGATTTTGGTTTTGGAAAAATTACAGGGACTATGTGGATGGCAGGGGACATCCAGGAGAAATTTGGGATTTTTCTAAGATCGTTTGGTATTTACGACATATTTAGTGTTTAAATGGTGTTTAAAAATAGATAAATAAATTTTAAATATAAGAATTAATTCTGGAAATATTTTTATTAAATTCCCCACTGTTAAAAAGTGATTTGTGCAAAATTTCAAGATCCGAGATTAAACGGATAATTATTTGTGCTAATTATCAAACTTTTAAAGTTAAAAACGCGTAAACCGGTGAAGTTCGCTTAAGCGAGCTGACTGGTGTATAAAAACCCTAAAAATGAACTATTTTCATATAATTGAGTTAAAAAAGTAAAAATAAATCATCCGAACATAATTCAGATGATTTGAGTAATTTTAACCTATTTTAACAGTTTCCGGTACGCCAAAGACGGAAACGAGTCCCGCGGCAATCGGGACGTCCAGGGGACTATGTGGATGGCAGGGGACATCCAGGAGAAATTTGGGATTTTTCTAAGATCGTTTGGTATTTACGACATATTTAGTGTTTAAATGGTGTTTAAAAATAGATAAATAAATTTTAAATATAAGAATTAATTCCGGAAATATTTTTAATAAATTCCCCACTGTTAAAAAGTGATTTTTGCAAAGATTCAAGATCCGAGATTAAACGGATAATTATTTGTGCTAATTATCAAACTTTTAAAGTTAAAACGCGGAAACCGGTGAAGTTCGCTTAAGCGAGCTGACTGGTGTATAAAAACCCTAAAAATGAACTATTTTCATATAATTGAGTTAAACAAGTAAAAATAAATCATCCGAACATAATTCGGATGATTTGAGTAATTTTAACCTATTTTAACAGTTTCCGGTACGCCAAAGACGGAAACGAGTCCCGCGGCCAATCGGGACGTCTAAACCGAGCTCTAATTTCACATCTTTAATTAAATTATCAGTCAACCACTACTCTCGGGTCGTGTGTGGCCAAACTCATTTTTGAAACATAAAAACGGGTAACCGTGTTAGGCACGCAAAACGGGGAAAACAAGCTATTAGAAAATTTGACTGTTGAACTCTAAACGACATCACAATCTGAGTCCGGAGAAGTGTTTCTAGGTTAATCTTGCCCCCAGGACGGGTACAGTGCTGGGTTAACAATGTCCCCAGATGTACCGGTTAACTTGGTTAAAGTTATATTAATAGTGAGTGTATAGTAACGATCGTAGGGATCATATTACATGTTGGACGTGTTAACTGATAATGATTGTTGTTACCTGCTTGCATGTGCTAAGGTGAGTTTCACGAGCCCCTTTTTCTGAACTGTTTTCGAATATTTTCTCGGGGCGGAAGCATGTTTTTACTGAAATATTTAAGTACATACTGAATGCATGGATTTGCGTGGATTTATATATATTTTATTGTACGGGAATAGTACGGAAATGTACTAAGATGGTAATTATCTGAGTTGCTAACATTCTAAGGCCCCAGAACACGAGTGATTAACTGAAAGCCGGTAGAGTGTGGATAGTACTATTGGTTTGACAAACCCAACTGGTCCGGCATGGATTTGCTGATGTTTCCCAGCCAGTTGCACATGTCTATTTTGTTGTTATTTATTTTGCTATGTAATGTTAGACATAGCGGTTTGGGGTAGTTCCGTGGGCGGGGGATATGCCACGGGCCCGTGGGCAGGGGATATGCCACGGGGGTTGTGTGTGATAGTCAGAGGTTTCACTTGTGGGCTCAGCATAATTACATCGTAATTCTGGGTTAACATTGCCCCCGGAATGAGTACAGTACTGGGTTAACAGTGTCCCAGATAATATTATATTTTGATATGGATTTATCATGGTTTACTCAAATTGTGAAACTCGCCAACTATTCGTAGTTGACCCGTTTTCTCACATGCTTTTCAGGTACAACTAAGATGAAGTGATTGCTTACGTGCTAAGTGCTTGATGTGTGTAAGATTTGCGTGCAGGATATTAGGATACATTATAACAAATAGAATTGTGTATCGTATTGTATGATGTGTGTATCACCTAGACGGTAATGAAATACAAGATAATGTAATTTGAAGTATATTAATGTATTCAGTTTTCTTTATAAACAATGTGGTTGATATCAGAGGTGTCTGTTGCATCCCGTTTACGTTTCTGCTGCGGTTACGGGGTGTTACAGAAGTTGGTATCAGAGCCATTGGTTATAAAGATTTAGGATGTCTTTAAAAGATACCTAAAAATATAACCAGTAGCTCAAGTATTATAGGATCTGAATATCAAATAATAATTTATAGTGACGAGATCTGGATGAACTTGGATGGACAAGTGAGTTATTATGGTCCGGAACATAATAACAGACTTGTCCGCACGAGGGAGTGAGGGGAAGTCACGGGGTACATTAATAGGTAAAAATGGCAACATATGTGTAAAATATATAATATTATTTATACGTGCTAATGTGTATATATATATGTACATATCTTGTGGGTACGTGTATTGAGAAATAGGACCCGGATAAGGAACCGGGGGATGAAATAATAAAAGTACTGAGGATGCTGAAAATTTCTAGAACATCGGTTGATGATAAGTCTGACTTATCGGGCCATAGTTATGATAGTACCAAGTTAGATCTCCCGTTTGATATTAACCAGAAATATCTAGTAACCGTCACTCCCAACCAAAATTGACAAATCCCTTACCCTATCAACACCGGTATCGTATATTCTAATAACCCCCTATGATCACCAGAACCGCCGACCCTCACGTACGGACGGACCATCTCTCTCTCTCCAACAAAAATAAA
>NW_027503468.1:0-19519 GCF_021521415.1 Bidens hawaiensis
TAGATAAATAAATACATAGATAAACAATAATAGTTTGGTGTGAAAGGGGTTCAACGAGACCCGGATTTCCAATAGTTCGGCCGAAACGGGAACCCGAGCCAGATCCACAAGTTGGAGGCTCGAACCATCGGACTTGAGTTATTTCTCGTTCTTCACGATGGCCACAAACGATCAAGCTACAGCCAGGATCTGAGTTCCGGCAGAAGTGAGTGTCCGGTGAGCAGTGGCAAACACGAAAACCGAGGTGCAACCTCATAAGATCCAAGATTAAACCTGTTGGGGCTGCGGCTCGAAGCTAAGATCCAAGGATTAAACCTGGACAAAACCAATCTCATGTTTGTGAACACCCATAGACGATCGCAACCGAGAAACCCGAATCAGATTCAGTTCGCATCCTGTGCGAATTCTTACCCTGTGCAAATTCTTAACCTGTGCGAATTCTTTGTCGGATTTAATTCGCATCCCATGTGAATTGTTGAGTGTGAATCCTCATTTTCGAACTAACCTAACCTCGTGCGAATTGTTGATAGTCCCCATGCTTCTGTGCCGTTGTAGTGGACGCCGGAGTTTTGGAGTGGCGGCAGCAGTGTGGTCGATGAGAAGGGCGGAAGGAGAAGGAGCAAGGGAAGGAGTGGTGGTGGCGTTGTGTGGCCGGAAGGGATGAAGGCGGTGGTGGCTGTGGTGTAGTCGTGAGGCCGAGAAGGAGGGAAGAAGAAGAAGAAGGTGGGGTGGGGTTGTGTTATGATTAGGGTTAGTGGGGTTGGGAAGAAGTGCGTGTTAAATAATAATAATAATAATATTAATAATAATAATAATAATATAATAGGTAAAGTGCCATTTTTTTCCTTGTGGTTTGGCAAATAATGCGATTTTAGTTCAAAAAGTTTATTTTTTGCATATAGACCCTCTACGTTTACCAATTATTGCCAATTACATCCAAATCACTAACTCCGTTAAATTGAATCGTTAACTCAGGGGTAGACATGTCTTTTCACTCTTTCTTTATTACATAACATGAGTGCAGTGCCAAAATTGTCCTTGAAGTTTGGTCACATTTGCTAATTTCGTCCAAAAATATTTTTTTTCGCAATTAGACCCTCGATGGTTCCCAACTGTTGCCAATTTCATCCAATTTGTTAACTCGGTCTAAATTTAAAGTTAACTCGGGGGTGTTACTGTCCTTTTACATATTTGTTTACTAATAATAATAATAATAATAATAATAAACCTTTAAAAAATATATAATTATAATAAGTTATTAATAATATGATTCTAGAAGTGTGAACACTTAAACGAAACCCGAACCCGAGACTCGACTCGTCTAACAACCCGTGACCCACCTCAAACAAAAGAATGGGAGTTGAATACAAACTAAACATAAGAACCTACCCGTTAAAGAAATGAAGTTGTTGATAGAGTTAAGTATAGACTCGACACGACCCGAAGACGTGAATTAGTAATGAAGAAGCAAATATAATATAAATATACGATACTAATAAATGAGGATTAAGCATATTAAATTAATATGAACGGTTAAAGAAGAATACATTTTGGTTCAGTTAACTTAAAAGTTAACCCCGTTAACTTAAGAAATAAACAACAAGAGATTATAGAGGATTAATATGTGTACATTATTAACAGTTAGTCGAGCTCAGTTGAAGAAGAGAATTACTATTGATTCGAAGAGGAATCGTCTACAGGTGAGTTCTAGCCCCCTTTTTCCTTTAAACGTTTTGGGGCTGTATGCATACTCGTATGTGAAAAAATAGACATATGTAATTTTAGTTAATGACATATATCTTGTAAGAACGTGCATATATATTAAATTCTTAATATTTATATATATATATGAGCGTTTGATTGGTAGCTGATAGAAAGAGTTAGGGAACAAACCCTACTAATGCTTGCATAGAACGTTATAGGAATATAAACGAGTATGAATGCTGTGTATAGAAGAATGTGTATACGTTCATGCGTAGAGCCTTCGGGCCTCATGCATGCACAATAAGTTAGGATGGCAAATCCCTCTAACTTTATTTGGCTCCTTTATGAGCAAGGAACGCTCGGTTACGAGAAAGGATAGGAGGCTCGGTTACGAGCAAGGAAGGCTCGGTTACGAGCAAGGATAGGAGGCTCGGTTACGAGCAAGGAAGGCTCGGTTATGAGCAAGGATAGGAGGCTCGGATATGAGTAAGAGTAGGAGGCTGAGTTACGAGTAAGCGTATAAGAATATGGTTATGAAATGATAGAGAGACAGACATAGAGAAAGTAAATAAAGAATTATAAATGTTTTGCTATGTATAAAATGTATGAAAGATGTGATTTGCTTATAAATCGTACTTTATGAAAAGTAAAGAAACGTTAGAACTCACTTAGCGTATAGCTGACTTTTAGTATGCATGCAGGTATTGTGATGACGTGGCAAGCTTGAGGCGCGTACGATGCTATCCATATAAAGATTATTTAGAGGAGGAAGTTGTTATGTAAAAAGTTTTAGTTTCTGCTGCAAATTGATTATGTTTCCGCTGTATCAAACTGAGTTTATGAGTAAATCCAACACCGAAGTTTTAGTTTCACAAACCGGATACACTTTTCCCGACTTACCCTTCTCTTTCACTCCTACACCCATCAACTGATCTAGCTTCCTTTCTAACCTCGCCATACGATCATCCAACTCACCACTATCCACGGCTTTCACAACCGCCCTTTTAACCATGTGGTTTGACTGAGCTTGCCTCTTCAAGCTCATTGCATGCCGCTCTAAATGTTGCCAATATTCGTTCTCGTCATTAGTCAAAAACGACCCATTTGTGGTCGACTGAAGATCGCGCACATCATTGCTCGACAACCCATCATGAAACGCTTTTATCAACTCCCACAATGCTATCCAATGATGAGGACAGGTCCTCAATAACCTCTTGAATCTCGTGAAGGCTTCATAGAATGTTTCACCCGACCCTTGCTGTAAATTTTTGATCGAAATTTGGGCCTCAGACGTTCTTTGTGGTGTATAATACTCGTCCAAAAACTACTGAGCTAGATCATGCTACATGTAAATACTCGCTGACGGTAAAGATAAGAACCACTGCTTTGCTAGATCTTTGAGACTGAACTAAAAAACCACTAGCTTGACTTCATCGGCAGTGAACCCTTGACTTGAGATGGTGGCACAAATGGCATTAAATTCTCTCAAGTGTAGATATGGCTCCTCTGATGCTTTCCCATGAAAAGTAGGCATCCCGGTCAGGTTACTTTGTCTTACCGAAAACGTTCTTCCTTCTCTAACCGGGATCACAATGGGAAGCGGGTTCGTGGCCACTTGTGGAATGAAGTGGCTTTGAACTCCCCGAACGGGCGGTGGAATGAAATCCCTCGGGACCCCATCATCAAACTCATACTCAGGAAATTGTGGCTCAGGAATCTCTTGTCTTCTTTGGGCTCGACGGTTTCTTGGTTGTTGATCGGGCTCGACTGTTCCGTTTCGGGGGGGGGGGGTTGTCTTCTATAATATAGACCCCCTTGAGTATCCTCCATCTCTTCTTCGTCCTCAAACTCATTGAATTCATCGAACAACCTCCGCCGATTAGCTACTCTTTCGAATTGAAAATCGACCCGATTATTTGGCGGTTCAGACCTTATGGATTGATCCTCTCTCATTTGGTATTGTCTTTGAGCTCTTGAGTTTTGGTTTTGGTGAATGTGTTGGTGGAGTGGTGGTAGGTCATTGAGTGGTGGGTTTTGTGGAATATGTTGTGGAACGTTTTGTGGAATGGGTTGTTCTTGATGAGGTGGTGGGTTAAGATTGTCGGGTTGAAACACTGGTGACATTGGGTATGGGTTATGTTCTTGATGGTTCATGTCTTCTACTTTCGACCTCGAGGTTTCACCTTTTCTTTGATTCGCTCGGTTTCTTCTTGCAGCTTTCTCGATCTCTGGGCCAAACTCCAACACCCCTGTATCTCGGGAAAATCTCGTATGCATCAACCTGAAAGATTAATGGCACACATCAAACAAGAACACTCCGCGTAAAATCAATGAAGAAAAGAAAATAAACTAAATTAATGAAGAAAAGAAAATAAATGAAGAAACGAAAATAAACTAAAATTAAACTAAATTATGCTAATTTAAACTAAACTAAACTAGACTAAACTAGCACTAGGCGCGTTGAGTCCTCGACAACGGCGCAATTTTGACGTAGGCTGTTGCGTATACTCAAACAATCAATTAAAAAGACTTAATTACCTATAACAAGTACGGGTGAGTAAGGTCATCTCCACAGGGACTCAAGAAAAATGCAAATTTAATACTACTAAATTAGTTATTAAACTAAGTCGGACAGACGATGTCAAGCGGTTTTTAGAAAAAGATTAATTAAAACTGAATGATTACTTAAAAAGAATTTGTAAATAATATTAATTAAAAGGTATTCATTCTAGTATCGGTTAATATGATACTTCAACTTAATCCCAGATTCAAATATCTTGATTACGCAGTAATTACTAAACCTAGTAGTTTGATTGTGATGGCAAACGATACCCTAACCGAATTGATGACACAATTAAACTCGGTTTACCTAATTACCAACTTATATTTGTATTAATAAATTAAAAGACAATATTCGATGATTAATAGTTCAACGAAACAAGAGCCTAACCCTAAGTGTTTATGAACAAAACCAAACAACTGATGTTAGTAATTAATAATCCAAAACACAAATTGTTTAAATAATCAAGCAAGAATTAAGCAAGATCAAAGTAATAACTCAATCAAGCTCATAAACATAAAGCATATGAATTTGTTCAGAAGTTAAAATACACAAAACCTAGCCTAGAATGAACACGGAAACTTAGCCAAGCATCGACATATCGATTATAACACTTATCTTGATGAACATATGATCAATGATGGAACCGGAAGCTTCGGGATGGTGGAAAGTTGTCCTAAATAGCCTCTTTTACCTCTGGAAGTCGTGACATACCGAATGGTGAGGTTAATGGGTTTATATAAGGCAAAACCTATATTTTTTCGGTTTTAGGTCGGTTCGGGTCGCACGAAGTTGCCATGAGATTCATCTTCGCGTCGTGCGAAGGAAAAAATAGTCGGGCTCAATAAGATGCAACTTCACGTTGCGCGAAGTTTTCTGGCTTGCATATTCGCGTCACACAAAGATGTAAAACCACAAAAAAACTTTATTTTCTTCTCTTTACTGCCTCGTGATGCGTGCACTTCCAATCTCTTACTTCTAAATCTTCATTCCAAGCTCGTAAATATTCCCAATAAGCTCTATAACTTCCAAGTCCCTGAAAACACATAACAATGGTTGAAGTACCAATTTTCATTCATTTATTTACCTAAAAGTAACTAATTAATATATAAAATAACTAACTTTTACCCAACCATCACATGCCTACACTTATCCTTCTCACCCGATAGCCCGGAAGATTGCCTTTCTTCCACCTCTCCATCATGAATCGGACGTTCAAGTGGTATTTCATCTTCAAAGTTCGCCTTGTCTTGCATACGATCCATCGTGCCCAAATGATCCTTTAGGCAAATGCACATCTTTAACGACTCAGAAGTGAGTTTTGTTATTCGCATCGATAATATCCTTCAATCAACTAAGAGAAAAAACTGATTCCGAAGCAACCGTTGAAGCTTGGATTCTTAGAAAGTCACGAGCCATGGTGGAAAGAATAGAAAAGTCGTTTTGCTTTCCTTTCCACCAATCCAAAACATCACGGTTGCGAATATCTTCAACCGATGCTCCTTCAACATAGTTTGCTCCACAATACCGACCAAGTTCACTTGTTGGTGTGTTTCCCCTTTGCTGCTTAGCCGTCGACTCACGAACAACATCATCATATTTATAAGCTTGTCCTTACATGGCCTACTTATTGTTGCTTGCCTCACAAAAATCAACTTTGAGCTTGGACCATAAACTTGGAAATAACGATTATAAATTTCTTGAAAGTATTTGTTCAAAGAATCACTCGCTTCTGTCGACAACATCGGATCGATCTCACGTATACCAATGCTGTCAAATATTTCCTCGATCAATGCCTCAACCCCGGCAACATTCAAATAGGGGTTTAAAGCGGCGTCACAAGTTAACATTGATGGTATGTCTTCAAAATATTTTTTAAACTTCTCATTTATTGGCTCAACAATACTCTTGTTATACATCGAATTTTCGGTATCCTAAATGGCGATATATTCACGATAACTTCAGGATATAGTATCCTCCAAAACGATAGGTATCCTTAAATATTATTGTACTAACAATTCAACCTCTTTTCTTTGATGTTTAACAGGTCATATAACGTTCAAACATCTTCCTGAAGACTCGGACTACTCAACAACCGCCTAAGGAATGTGCTTTATAGGAAATAACGTCTATAATGGAATTAGTCTAGCTTTTCCTGTTTTTTAGGAGATTTTTTTAGTCTATATATTGTATAAATATAGCTTACATCTGGATAAAATCACAAACGCAACACAACATTAGCACTCGATAGTTAGCAGTATTCTCACATTGTAACACGGTCCAGATAGCTCCAACACTTGTAATCACTTTATTTTTTAATAAACTGGTGGTGATAGTTTTCACCGCCCGGGGCTTTTTTCTTGTTATCATCAGGATAACGAGATTTTTCCTTGCAACAAATCCTTGCGTCATTGCATTTACGTTCATTTCAATCAAGCACCTAACCTCACTTACTAATTTGGTTATGAAATTGCACTTGTTGAGTTTTACCCAAAACAATTTAGGGCCCACCATGGGGCAATCGTTGCTTCAATATTTCAAAACTGTTTACGTCATCCTCGATCACTTTTATCCCTTCATCATGTCTTCACAACCAAAAACCAGTTCCATCTTTGCTCCAGTGGTCAGCACTGTTTCAAATGTTAACCCTTGTCCTCCACCAATTCCGAAGAAAAGCGCTCAGCCTAGAGGAGATCTTCCAACATACTTTGGAACCTCAACACTGTTAGATCCAGTTATTTCTAACGATGACATTCTTTCTTTGGTGAAACAGGTAAAAACTCACATGGAGCAACAAGAAAAGACCAACCTGAAGCTATTCAAAGAGATGGAATGGATAAAAAAGAAGCCATGGCAGGAGGGCACTCCGATCATGCCAAGAGCCCTTGATTTCAAATCTCCAGGATCATATATCCTCTAGAATCACGGATCCTCGGGGAAGCAGCCAGCGAGGGTTCTATCTCAACAACAGTTAGGATACAGGGGCAATTATCCTCTAGTATCCTTGGAGCCATCTAGACCCATGAGGCCAGATACCATTAACATGCTGCCTCATTCAACCATGCCATCCGGCTTATTCTCGTTGGGACCACTCATAATATCCTCAGAAATACAAGTGGGGATGACATCCCTATGCAAACGCCACCATATCCCGAAGCTACTTTCACTAGAGCTACAAGCCGTTAGAGCTAAGGATACCAGATACCTAGCCATGATCTTGGTAACAATTTACTTGATGCAAATTTAAACACTAACCGTGGATTTGTGCAGGTTACGGGGATGTCCCCCGAAGTAGTGAGAGAATTGCAAAAAATGAAGGATATGATTTCCAATATCCCTAGGATAATACATCCAATAGCGAAAGTTCCCTCAGGGAGTCATAAGTTATCCAGATTCACCTGGCCCATATGCAACGTGGAGATTCCTAAAAGATTCCAAATTCCTAGCATGAAGTTATATGATGGCACTACGGATCCTGAGGAACACGTAGCCCAATATAGGGAAAGGATGGAAATCAATCCCATTCCCGTCAACATCAAAGAAGCTTTCTTATGCAAAGGATTCGATTCAACACTAACAGGACCGGATCTCAAGTGGTTATTGAGTATTGCTTCCAATACTATTACCTCGTTTACTCATTTGATTAACTTATTTATTAATCAATTTTCTTGTAGTAGATCTTTTGAGAAACTAATAGGTGATTTGTAAAGAATAATTCAGAATAATAATGAATCCTTGAGGGATTACATGACTAGACTTAGCAGGGAAGCTTTGGGCATCCCCAACCTTGATATGGCAGCTGCTGTTGAAGCTCTCAAGATGGGATTAAAGAAGGATTCTCAATTCTATGACGATCTTGTCATGACACCATGCTGGAATCGACGAAGTCAGGAATAGGGCCTTGAGATACATACGACTGGAAGATGACAAAAGAACTCATGGGAGTTTAATCATACCAAAATACGAGTTTACCAATAGAAAATCGGATTCTCCACAAAAATTCTCCAGGCCTAAGCCTTATTCCAAACAAGATAGCCCCAGAATAAATGTTGTGAAAGAAGACGAAGATGATGAAGAGTATCCTAAACTTTCTGAATATTGTTTTAACATTGATATAAGTGATGTGATATGTGCCATGCAGGATTTAGGTGACAAGGCTAGATGGCCCAAGAAAATGAGAAGTCCGGATCCGGCAAAGACAAGTCCAAATGGTGTGCATACCACGAAGACTTTGGCCATCGCACTGATGATTTTAAGCACTTCGGAAAGAAATAGGATACCTACTCAGCAAAGGATACCTAAAAGAGCTGTTTGGAAAGAACAAGAACAAGAGTTAGGATCCTGCCAAGATACCCGAAAGGGCGGCTTCTCCACCACTCGGAGAAAAGTTCATCGCCTTTATCTCTGGAGGATCAGACATCTGTGGAACTTCATACTCAGCGGCCAAAAAAGCGTGCTAGAGAAACAAAGATGGATAATGAAGAGAGACCTCTCCGTACTCCACGTTGACTACCCAAAGGACTATATCCTTCGAAGAAGAGGATCGATGTGATCTTAAGGACCCCACCATGATGGTTTTGTAATTACTTTAAGTATAGCTAACTGTTTTTTGCGTAGGATACTTATTGATGGCGGGAGTTCAGTGAACATCATCCAACTTGATGCTTTGAAGAAAATGGATATCTCAGAATCTGAGATTATTCCGAAATCCTCAGTCCTCGTAGGCTTCAGCAGAGAGACAAAGAATACATTGGGAGATATCAAACTTCCAGTATACATAGAGGGAGTAAACTCTCTATAAAAATTATGTGTTATTGACTCATTATCTTGTTATAATGTGATCTTAGGCAGGCCTTGGATCCATGACATGAAAGTGGTACCCTCAACATACCATCAATGCGTGAAACGTCCAAGTCTTGGGTGGAGGGAGGGTTATCAAGATAGAAAGTGACCAACAAGATGTGAAAGATTGTTATGCATCATTAATGAAATTGGCCGCAAAACCTACTCCAGCGTAGAAATTACAGAAAACAACCAGGGGAGGTCCTGCAAGCTAGGGAACAGGATGTGAAGGAAGTATCCTGGATCCTTAGGATACTGAGATCAAAGTTTTGTTAGGATCAGGTATGCCTGAGGATATCGAGCCGGGATTGATATACTTCTTAAAGAAAATAGCTTCTACCTTCGTCTGGAAACATGAGGATAGGACAGGTATCTCTAAATCTATCATTACTCATAAACTTGGTATAGATAACTCTTTCAGGACAGTGCATCAAAAGCGAAAAAATTTGCTCCTGAAAGAAACATCATCATACAAGAAGAAGTCAAGAAACTACTCAAAACCAAGATGATAAGAGAGGTCCATTATCCTAGATGGTTGGCTAATTTGATAGTAGTGCGGAAAAAGAATGGGAAATGGAGAGTGTGTGTGGACTTCATGGACCTAAATAACGGTGTCCCAAGGATCCCTTTCCACTCCCACATATCGATTTGATGGTAGATGCGACTGTTGGTCACGAGATACTAATCTTCATGGACGCATCCTCGGGATTCCAACAAATACAAATAGAGCCATCAGATCAAGAAGATACAGCCTTCATGATTTCCACAGGTATATATTGTTATATTGCAATGCCTTTTGGACTAAAAAATGCGTGTGCAACATACCAAAGGCTGGTCAACATGATGTTCAAAGACCAACTGGGGGACACGATGGAAGTCTGTATAGACGACATGGTAATAAAATCAAGAAAAGCTGAGGATCACCTCAAAGACTTGGCAACAGCGTTTGATATTCTGGATAAGTACAATATGAAGTTAAATCCTGCCAAGTGCCACTTTGGAGTTAAAGCAGGAAAATTCTTAGGATACATGGTCACTAAAAGAGGAATAGAAGCTTGCCCCGGGCAGATCAAAGCTATCCTAGATATCAAATAACCAAGAAGCGTCAAAGATATCCAAAGGTTAACCGGGAGAACAGCAGCTCTCAACAGGTTTATCTCAAGATCCTTAGAAAAATGCAAAGATTTCTATGATATCCTGAGGAAGAATCAGAAATTCGAATGGGGAGATAAGCAAGAAAGGGCACTGCTATCCTTGAAAGAATATTTATCCTCAGCACCACTCCTGATGAAACCAGTTGATGGTAAACCACTATCCTTATACTTAGCAGTTTCAGGGAGTGTAATAAGCGTTGTCCTAGTCAAGGATCACGAAGGTCAACAACATCCGATATACTATGTAAGTAAAAGCTTACTAAATTACTGAATCAAGGTACTCTTATCTTGAAATATTAATTTTGGAACTTATAATAGCTTCAACCAAATTAAAACATTATTTTGAAACACATATTATTCATGTAAAAACTAACTATCCTATTAAGGCTGTTTTGAGAAAACCAGAAATGTCGGGTAGGATGGCGAAATGGGCTGTGAAACTTAGTGCATGCGACATTTTGTATGAACCAAGGACGACCATCAAATCTCAGGGACTTGCCGACTTTGTGGTTGATTTTAGCCAGGATATCCTTGAAGAAGTAGAAAAGGAAGTTCAACAATTGGATATCAAGGAGAACTGGACTTTACATATAGATGGAGCCTCTAACATAAAAGGAACAGGTCTATGTATCCTGCTAAAATCGCCATAGGGGGACATTATACCTCTATATATATCTTGTGAATTTCAGGCTACTAATAATGAGGTTGAATATGAAGCCTTAATAGCAGGATTACAATTAGCTTAGGATATGAAGGTCAGGTATCTTCAGGTTTATGTTGATTCCTTATTATTAGCTAACCATTTTAATGGATTTGATCCAGTAAATGCAGAAAATTTAGCAAAATATTTAGAAATAGTTAAACAATTAGCTATGTGTTTCGAGATGTTTGATATAGTACAGGTACCTAGAGAATAAAACGCTGAAGCAGATGGCTTAGAAAATTTAGCATCAGCCCTCAAGATACCAGAAGACATCAAGATACCTATTGTACATATCCTGACCCCAGCAACAAACAAAAACCACGGAGTCATGGATACTTCAAATTCTAAAGATAATCCAATATTCTGGACCCGTTCCATAATACGGTAACTCCAGGATAACGAGATCCCAAAAAGAGAAAATCCTAGAGCTTTTCGAATGAAGGTAACTCGGTATATTATCCTAAATAATATTTTATATAGAAAGTCACATGCAATTCCATACTTGAGGTGCTTAGAACATCATGAAATTCAAGAAGTCCTCAAGGATACACACGAAGGTGATAGTGGAAACCACACTAGGGGCCCTTAGTATCCAAGATACTAAGAATAGGTTATTTCTGGCCAACAATGAAGAAGGATGCAGTGGATTTCTCCAAGAAATATGATGCTTGTCAAAGACAAAGCAACATCCTGCATCAACCAGCTGAACCACTACATCATATTATATCCTCGTGGCTATTTATGAAATGGGGAATGGATATTGTGGGAAAGCTGCCCAAGGCTCCTGGTGGAAAATTATTTATGCTGGACATGACAGATTATTTCTCCAAGTCGATCGAAGCTGAAGCATTTGTCCAAGTTAGGGAGAAAGAAGTGATCTCCTTTATCAAACGCAATATCCTTACAAGATTTGGTATCCCGGTAGAGATCATTTGTGATAATGGTTCATAGTTTATCGGCAGCATGACAACCAACTTTTGTGAAAGTTGGGGAATTAAGATGATAACTTCAACACCTAGTACATCCCCAAGCCAATGGTCAAGCAGAATCAAGCAATAAGATCATCATCAACAATTTGAAGAAAAAGGTGGGATCCAAGAAAGGAAAATGGGCTGAAGAATTACTATTCGTACTTTGGGCTGATAGAACTACTTCAAAAAATGCAACGGGTCAAACACCTTTCTTTTTGGTATTTGGGGCTGAAGCTGTTATCCCTAAAGAGATGGTGATACCATAATAAGAACCAGGATGCGAGATACTAAGTCCAACAATCAAAGCCTTACTGAAGATCTAGACACTATCGATGAGCTAAGAGATCTTGCTAAGATCAAAATGGCAGCATATCAATAAAGGATAGCTAAGTCCTACAACAAGAATATCAGGCTTCGAAGATTCCAAGTAGGAGATATAGTATTGAGAAAGGCATTCCAAAATACCACCAACCCAGCAGATGGAAAACTAGCTCCAAAGTGGGAAGGTCCTTATTTGATTGATTTAGAAGCAGGCAAAGGGGCTTACAGATTAATCACTATGGAATCCTATACCAAGAGCTTAGAATGTTATACATCTTAAGGCATATTTCAACTAGTATCTTCAAATGGTATGTTCACATCCTCAGCATTTTTGGATAAAGGTATGTCTCCTGATCTATCTTAAAATTTCCGTATTTGATCTTTATATTATCTATTTATTAAGTTACTGACTTAAGCATCGGAGGGGTGTTAGCCAAGCTAACACCAACCCCTCATCGAGAATTCAGCGTTTGGCAGATATTCTAAGGATACGGTATCCTGTTAAAAGTAAGAGGTTGATCACCTCACACACGGATAAGATATCCTGGATATCTTCTAAAGTTTTAAGGTGTTCACCTTTCTGACGAATTAGGCAGCACCCCACCTGGAGTGCACGATATTCGACTATAGTTCGAGATGGCCGAACCAGACCATGAAGAGTGGCTGATAATCAAGTTGTTATTGGCTATAGTTCGGATCTTTAAGATAAGTTGCAAACGTGTCACACATACGTTCCTAAGGTTTATAGCATGTTCATGTTATCTAAGGTTTCGGCATTTTCATGTCGCTCACGTTTGGGATTTTCCCCAGTTTTAGCTGAGGTTTAGACATTTTCATGTCTCTCAAGAAAAGGCCTTGTCGCCAGCATAATGGGTTTACCTCAGTAAAGGCTTTATCGCCAGATTTGTCTAACTTGATTTTGCTAGATAAGAGATTAGCCAAGTCGCTAAACGGAAAAATGCAACCTAAGTTATTCTTAACTTGGCTAGCACAAATTCTAAAAACGTGATGCAGAAAGACTCAACATTTGGGGACATTATATGTAAGTTTGTTAGATCTACAAGTATCTACTACAAAGGTACTCCTTTATACCTAGCATTACTATACATTTTATTGTCAAGATATGATCTTTCGGCTTAATTGTGACAACTCTCATCTAGATAAATTTTAAAAATATTTTCTGGATATATTATCCTTAAGATATTTTATTCTAAAACATAATAAGTTTTAAAAATATTTTTTGGACATATTATGTTTCAGATATTCTAAAACATGTCAAGATAATCTATCCAAAACAACACACAAACGAAAACGGGATGAAGCCAAAAGGTTATATTATTACTAACAAAGTGTAGGAAATTAAGAACAATGCCCAGGTTTCATTCTCAACAGCGGAAGACCCGTCCACCCAGGCATCGGTAAAATGTCAACCCACAAGATAACATAGGCTTCGTCTTGAAACTCAAGATCTCTCCACCTATGTTTCCATATTGTCAGATTATCCTAAACATAATTGTTCACAAACATAGAAAATAAATTGTTTAACAGACAACCACACAAAAGTTACCATCACAAAAAACAAATAAAAACCTTCATAAAAACAGGGCTCAAGTCTTTTCTTCCTTACCATCATTGCCCTGTGGATCCTCACCGGCCATCTTCTTCACCACCTTCACCGCATCTTCAGCCACCTTCTCCACCGTGCACGGCCTCGGCTCTTCCACACTCTTCCCGCTTAGCTCCACCATTATCTTCTCTCAAGCTGCCACATCCCAAAAGAAGTCTCCAACCCAGCATCCTTAGCCTCCTGAACCATCTTGAGCCTGGACTGGAAGATCGAGATCGCGACTGACTTCTTGGCTCCCTCCATAACTTCCTGAATCTTCACCAAGTTGTCGGCCTCCATGTGAACCAATTCATTCCTAGCCAGTGCAAGCTCATGCTTCACATCTTCAAGATCTTTGGTTTTTTTCTCTAAAAGGCCGGTCTTGGAAGTCTCGATTTTCAGTAGCTCAGCTGTCACACCCCAACCTAAGGCGGAAATGTCGGGGCGTGATCCGATTGCACAGCTCGAAGATACTATCATACATAAAACGTGACAATATCTAATTAATTATTTTATGACAAGATTACATACAATATTCAAATATAATGAACAATTTAAATACATGAATGGAAACACAAATAATGATTGTTTTATTCATATCCTAAGGTCTTGTCTAAATGTCCAACTTCAATCTTCAATAACAAGCAACCTGCATATGCATAGAAAATGGAGTTTGTCAACAACACATGTGGAGTGAGATGATCACCAATTTTGACACAACAAATAATATAATAATAGATAAATGATAAATGATAAATGATAAGTGTTAAATGCGAAAACAAATCTATGTGGTAATAATCAATCAAACCTTAACAAACCATAATCAAGTTGTATTGGTATGCCAATGAATCGTTGCCAAGCGAATCGGGCATTGATTACAATGAATAAAATTGTCGGTTTACCTTCGCTAAGAGAATCGGGCTCCGGTTACTAAGACGGTCATATGATCATACTAATGAGAACCCTATACAAGGGGATATGTTCGACCTCTCTGAATGTTGTCAAGTAAACAATTAAACATGTAGCAATTAGCAAATAGCATTCAGTTGATATTCACACAATGATTATGTTTGCGAGTTTGTGTGTATATATAGGATATAACATATGAGAAAGTACGCATATGTCCCCAAAACATTTGAAAATAGTGTATAAAAAAGGAAATGATCAAATTCACCTTAGATTAATGACAACCGATCAATAAATGCGATTAACGAGCTATGAATAAACGAGTCGTCCACTACATGTCAAACGATATATAATATTAAGAATAAGAGATTTTAGGAAATGATAATATAAATAAAAACAAACTCGTTGCCGCTGGAATAAATCCAAACGGACGTTTAGAACTCAAGTTATGTTTGTTTTAAGATTTAAGCGAGCTGGTACTGACCAGAATCGGAACAGCGAGTCGGAAGTCTGGTTTTGGTCGGTAGCCTTAAAATTTCGTTACGAGAATAAAATTCTTTGGACCGAACGTTGAATCCGACCAAAAGTATGGGAAAACGGATAGTCAAAGTTATTGACTATTTTACCCTTAAACGGGTTTGACTCTAATTGACCCGTCAATACCCCTCAATCTCAGAAATTGATTGAATTTTATCGACTAGTGAGTATTAATGAACGTTTGATTAGTTAACAACTTCCTGGAATATGCTTAGATTAACGGAAAATCAAGGTCAAAGATGATAGGACCGGTAAAGTCAAATTGTAGCTAACGAATCTTCACTTAAACGAGCAATATAGAGCAAGAAACATCAGGTACAGGGTATGTGACGGCTGGAAATACTTGTGTTCAGTAAAATCTACGGTTTGTAGCTATGAGATGTTTATATCAAGAAACAGGTCGATTTGGTAATCAAATCAAACAATTAAAGATGAAATCGGGTCATATAATCATCGATATATTAACCAAATTACTAAATATGAACCTAGACATCATTACAAACTAAATACAATAACTTGTGGCTCAATTTTTGTGATTTAGGGTCGATTAGGGAAAGATTTAGCATTAACGAAGATCGAACTCAAAAAATAGCTGATCAGACGGGGCTTCGAGCCGCGTGAAGGATTCACCCCTCATCCTTCATGCCGCGCGAAGGGGGAATTTCCACCAGATTTTCATTTTTGGCAGTTTTAGTCTCTGTAGTTCCAAAAATGCATTTTTAAGCTATTTTAAGCGATTTTAAGAGTTTCTAAGGGCTATTTGGTACTAATGAAAGTTAAGAAATTATAAAATAAAATAAAAATAATTATTTCACTAATAGTTGCATAATTTTATTAATAAGAAAGATCCGAATAATGTTTGTAACCCGATAAACAAATACAAATATTACTACGGTAAACCCGAAATGTTACAGTCTCCCCTACTTTAGGGAATTTCGTCCCGAAATTAAGAAAAACTAAAACATCATCGTTTTGTAAATAATTTAATTTTCAAGGAAAATATCATAACATAGAACTTCTAATAACCAAAGCAACGCTTCAAATGACAATCCGATTAGGGCACTTATATATAGGATGTACAAGCGGCGTATCCACCATGTCCTTATCATCTCATCATTCGTACCGTTACCCAAGCTACCTTAGGTTCTAAATCATGACACACAGTTGTACGTATTATGATTTCCATGCGAGGACTCGAATAATTATGTTCCGGACACAATTACTCTTATCGTCTGATGGTCCGCATAACTCGTTCCATCATGTGGGTTATAACACATTTAAAATCATCATTTTGAAAGAAACAAACGTTTTAAAAATTTTAAATATACATTTAAGAAATAATAAATGTGCGAGTTGGATTATTATAACCATGTAATTCTTATTATGTCTTTTGATTATCAAGGGTAGAATTTAGAAGTTAGAAAGAAAATGAATTCCTTGAAACAGACGCTATAATGAATTGTGGTGGATATGAATAAGATGATAAGGAAACGTCATTCATAAGATGAAACGTGAAACATAGTTCAACTAAAAATCATCAAACTTGAGGTACTTGGATTCAGTATGACTTGAGCAGTAGCGGTAGATAGATTTGAGATAGCTTGGATAGGTTGAACTTGAACAACTTGCATCAGTGGGGCTTGGTTGAAGTGAGTTGAGTAAACTTGAGCTTGCAGGTATGGGGTTGTATAGGGTTGTGTCATGTATAGGGAACCTTGGTTAACAAGAGGAGCTTGGAGAGGGTATGGTGGATAGGTTGGGACTTGAGAAGCATTGGTGGTGTAGTAGGGTGCAGGCATAGCTTGAGCTTGATGTGCATGGATAAATTGAGGGCACGCACTACGAAAATGACTATGATCTCCACAATTTTAGCAAGCACGAGTAGTAGGGGGTTTAAGAGTAGACGGTGTACGAGAGACACTAGCAAGGTGGCCATAACGATTGCATTGGGTGCATAGACGGCACGGGACTGGGTAGGGTGATGATCGATATCTGTATGTGGAGAATAATGGATGAAGTCTAGTATAAGGTTTCTTGTTTGAGGCATCTTGGTTGGAGGGTTGTGGGTTGGCTTTGTTAACAGCATAGTTATGATTATTGGGTTTACATTTGTGGTGAGAGGAGTTATTATTGTGCGAAGTGGTTTTGGTTTCGGCCTTAGCATCAGTAGAGGAATCGGTCTTAGAGTTCTCAAGATTAGGTTTAGCATCTTTACTAGGTAGGGTTCCATCTCTAACATGGTCATCAGACAGTGAAGCAGCAAGAGCAATAGCTTCCTCGATCGAGAGAGGGTCTCGACTAATGTCGCACCCCAACCTAAGGCGGAAATGCCGGGGCGTGATCCGATTGCTCACAGCTCGAAGATACTATCATACATAAAAGGTGACAATATCTAATTAATTATTTTATGACAAGATTACACACAATATTCACGTATAATGAACAATTTAAATACATGAATGGAAACTCAAATAATGATTGTCTTATTTATATCCTAAGGTCTTGTCTAAGTGTCCAACTTCAATCTTCAATAAAAAGCAACTTGCATATGCATAGAAAATGGAGTTTGTCAACAACACATGTTGAGTGAGATGATCACCAATTTTGACACAACAAATAATATATATATATAATAGATAATTGATAAATGATAAGTGATAAATGCGCAAACCAACCATGTGATACTAAAAATCAAGTCATAATAAAACATATATCAACCATGAACATAACTAAATCGTGCTAGTGTGCCAATGAATCATTGCCAAGCGAATCGGGCATTGATTTCAATGACTAAAATTGTCGTTTTACCTTTGCCAAGCGAATCGGGCTCCGGATACCAAGACGTTCGTATGATCATACTAATGAGAACCCTATACGAAGAGGATATGTTGGACCTCTCCGAATATTGTCAAGTAAACAATTAAACATGTAGCAATTAGCAAATAGCGTTCAACTGATATTCACACAATGATTATGTTTGCGAGTTTGTGTATATATATATATATGATAGAAAATATGAGTAAGTATGCATATGACCCCAAAACGTTTGAAAACAGTGTATAAAAAGGGGAATGATCAAACTCACCTTAGATCAATGATAAGCGATTAATAAATGCGATTAAACGAGCTATGGAATAAGTGAGTCATCCACTACAGGTCAAAAGTTATAAATGATCAGAAAATGAATCTATGAGATATGATAATAAAATTAAAAACAAACTCGTGGCCGCTGGAATCAATCCAAACGGACGAACTCAAGTTATGTCATATTTAATATTTAAGCGAGCTGGTACTGACCAGAATCCGAACAGCGAGTCGGAAATCGGGTTTTGGTCAGTAGCTTTAAAATTTAGTTACAAGAATAAAAGTCTTCTGGACCGAACGTTGAATCCGACCAGAACTATGAGAAAACGGATAGTTAAACTTGTTGACTGTTTTGCCCTTTAACGAGTTTTAAATGAATTGACCAGTCAACACCTTTCAACCACTAAAATTGATTGAAGCTTACTGACTAGGGGATGTTTATGAATGATTTCTATATTTACAACTTACCCGAAAAGCGAAATGATCAAGAGATATGATGAGTCAAAGATCCTAAAGCAAGCAAAGTCAATCGAATAAGCATGTATCTTTAAAAATAATGAAATAACCAAAGAGAATGATGAAGGCAAAGGATGTGACGGCTGGGATTATTATATTAGGGTATGAGGGAAGTTTATGTCAGAGATTATGAGGGTTGTTTATATAGAAAACACTAAAACGAACTAAATATGGGCTTTTCACTCGTTTAGGTAAGAATATATGGTTTAAAGGAAAGAATCATCAAAATATTCATAAAGATTTGATCTTAGGGAAAGGGAAACGAATTTAGACATGTATCATAGTTAAAATATGTTTACTTGGTTCTTAATTCTCTCGATAATGCTTAAAATAAACGATTTTATACCTTAAATGAACATAGGAAACGAGATTGAGTTAGGATTCTGCCCAGCACCCTCATAGCGCTGTGCAGCCGGCATGGAAGCCGCCGTCGCGCGGCGCTTCGGCGTGGAGGAGGAGTATGTTTCACAAATTGGCAAGAATGGTCCTTGTGTTTTGTTTAATGATCAAGTGTTGAACTTTTTAGGCATAATTAAGAATTGAAGTATATATAAGTATAAGGGGCATAATATGAACATAAGGAACTTAAATATTTATAATTATTTGATTTTTGAC
>NW_027503469.1:0-27475 GCF_021521415.1 Bidens hawaiensis
AAACGGAGTTGTTGGAAATTTTAGCAATTTTATACATGCATAATTAAAATAAAATAACGTAGATCTTTGAATGACCCAAAAGAACGCCACAAATAGGAAATATGACAAGACACTTATATATAGGATGTACCAGCGGCGTATCCACCATGCCCTTATCATATTGTATTTGCCCCGTTCTCCAAAAATCATTCCAAGTTCCGAGTTATTTCACACAACCGGACTTATTATAATTTCCATGCGAGGACTTTATAATTACATAAAATTCTCATATAGAACGTTGAAAATAAAAAAAATAATGAATTTAAAGGGTAAGCATTACTAAAACATATTGATAGACCCTTCAGACCAAGGACGACGCGAAACACTAAGTCAAGTAAATAAAATCACCGAGTCTAAACCAAGTAAACGATTTAGAAAAACGAAATAAACAAGGTAATGAAGTTAAAGAATGAAGCACTTAGAATTATGAACATCGTAACATGTGATTGAAATAATGGGGTTAACGTGGTAAGTAAACGTGACATTTAACCAACGAAATATGAATATGTAACTTGATAACGCATTAGGTTCGAGAATAGCTTGAATAAACGAAACTTTTAAGTATCAAAATATCATGATGTTTAACAAATGAAAATCTCCAATAAAACATAGACGTGACCAATGGCAACGTCGAGATGAATAAACAATTATATCTTATAAACATGTAAATTGGTAATAACTCGAAATGAAACGGATAAACGAAATTTTAATATTAAAATATTGAAATCGATTAAGTTTGTGAAAAGAAAATTTTTCCAATAGTAACTTTGTGCTTATCAAGTATATAATTAGAACTTCAAAATTAAAATAAAGTATTTGTCTTAGATTGTTGAAATCAAGAACATTATATTGGTTCAAATAAAACATTGAGATGAAATAAAATGAACATTACAACATATAAATTAATAATTTGAAATAAAATAGATAAATAATATTCTGTTATCACAATATGGAAATCCATTAAGTTTGTGAAAGAAAAGTTCCAATAGCAACCTTTAGTTTATCAAAGTAAACAATCAAAATAAAGCATTTGTTCCAAATTGATGAAATCAAGAACCACAAAATGGTTTAAATAAAACATCGAGTGAAAGATAAGTACACGAATAAAAAAAACAATTTGTGTAAAAATATAACGTAACATAAACTCGCCATGTACATGGGACACAGTTCGGGGTTCTAAGTAAACGAATTCGTTTGGGGAGAACCAGTCACCGATAGTAAAATGTATAAATAAAAATGAAAATACGGTTTCTATTAGGTAACTATGTACACATACATGTTCATAGTCACAATTTCCACTTAACGATTACATTGATGGGAAATTGGTCATAGATCCCGAGGTAACAAACGTAAACTGATTCACAAAATGCGACTAAGGATGATGTACGAATTTGCGTTTCGTAAAATACAAACGAATATGTATCAAAGATCAATGAACAATCGAAATAACTTCGTAAACAATATTCTAAAGAAGTGGATATAAAAAATCACTTTGGGTAAGTTCGAAACATACGTGAAGAAGAAAATAAAGAAAAGTAAATGTAGCTTTCGACGTTTGTCTTCTCAAGTGTCGGTTTGTTTGGGGTATGAAAGTTGACATGAGAGATGGTGCCATGATTTCTTAGCCGAAACTCATTGGCGTTAATGAAGGGGAAAGAAAGGAATGGATGCAACATATATTTTAATTTACAAAAATCGGTTGTAAATCGTGATGCCTTTTTTTTCTTTTTCTTTTTTTTTTTCATCTCATGATAAAATAAAATTTATTCTATTTTACTTAGGCAAAAAGTTTTTAGCTATCGCTAAGAGTTGTAAATTTTATGAAACTTTCACATAAAAACAAATGTTTTCTTTTAGCCCGCGACCTAGGTAGAAAGGAATCAGATGATCGAAAGTATCCGACTTGTTGAATGAAAAATAGCCTTATGGGGCTTAAGACTTGTTTTGAAACAAAAATTTACTTTAAATATGGGTAGAAATAATAATTACATTATTATTAGTGGTGATGATAATACTAGTAATAATAATATTACTATTCATAACAATATGTTGAATGAAAAATAGTTTCAAAAGGGCTCAAAACTTGTTTGAAGCAAATATTTTACTTTAAATATTATTATATTAATAGTAGTGACGATAATACTAGTAATAATGATATTGCTAATAACGATAATAATAAAAATATTAACAATAACAAATGTTTTTTTAATAATAACCATATTTATAATTACCGTAATAATAATAATGATGATGACGGTGATTATACTGACAACAATAGTAGTAGTAACATTAATAATGATGGTAATATTAATAATTTTAATATTAATAATGATGATGATGATGATGATGATGATGATGATGATGATAATAATAATAATAATAATAATAATAATAATAATATAATAGAGGAAATAAATTCTTTTTAAAGAAAATCCATTTGACTAAAGGTTAAAATAAATAAGGATTTGGGATTAGGCGCGAGGTGTTAGTAAAAGAAATAAAATGTTGAAAAGTATGCAAAAGAAAATATAAACAAGTTTGATGAGTTTTGTAAAAAAAAATTCTAAGTATTGAAACCGAAAAATCGCATAAGGTCGACAAAGGATGCGATTGCATGGCGGAAACAAGTTAGGCCTTCCAATGTATGGCAGGTGTGCTACGGTCACCACAATGTTAGTAGGCTTGAAGCATGAGGTTAAACATGTGATTGAGACAAATGATTAGGTACAGGTCTTGCAGATGGGTGAGTGGCGTTGAGTTTGTGTAGATTTTGGCATTAAGTGGTAATTGAATCTACCACAAATAGAAGTATATCAACGCTTCAGGGAATTTGTAACTCCATTGGCAAACACAACATCGTCCCACTCTTAGGCTATCCCACATCGGTCGTGGACAAGAGATATCCTTGGTTCATAAGTAATGTCCTGTCTCTTAACATCACCAACTCGTTTTGGGCAATCAAAAACAAATCCGTGAGCTCTTCGTGGGCAGATCGGACAATATTGGTGGTATGAGAGGCCGGGGTGTTACAGTTGGTATCAGAGCCACTCTTGTGCCGTTTGGGATGATGGGACACGCCTCATCGAGGACGATGAGTCCAAAGGGGGGTTGCTTGTAACACCCTTGGCAAACACAACATCGTCCCACTCTTAGGCTATCCCACATCGGCCGTGGACAAGAGAGATCCTTGGTTCATAAGTAATGTCCTGTCTCTTAACATCACCAACGCGTTTTGGGCAACCAAAAACAAATCCGTGAGCTCTTCGTGGGCAGAGCGGACAATATTGGTGGTGCGAGAGGTCGGGGTATTACAGTTGGTATCATAGCCACTTTTGTGCCGTTCGGGATGATGGGACACGCCTCATCAAGGATGATGAGTCCAAAGGGGGGTTGTTTGTAACACCCTTGGCAAACACAACATCGTCCCACTCTTAGGCTATCCCACATCGGCCGTGGACAAGAGAGATCCTTGGTTCATAAGTAAATGTCTTGCCTCTTCAATCACCAACGCGTTTTGGGCTTAGTTGGCTATGGAGCACATGAAAACTCCACGGTTAAGCGTGCTTAGGTGGAAGTAGTACTAGGATGGGTAACCTCCTGGGAAGTCTCCATCTAAGCAACCAAAAACAAATCCGTGAGCTCTTCGTGGGCAGAGCCGACAATATTGGTGGTACGAGGGGCCGGATGTTGCAGGTGGTATCAAAGCCACTCTTACGCCGTTCGGGATGATGGGACATGCCTCATCGAGGACGATGAGTCCAAAGGGGGGTTATTTGTAACACCCTTGGCAAACACAACATCTTCCCATTCTTAGGCTATCCCACATCGGCCGTGGACAAGAGAGATCCTTGGTTCATAAGTAAATGTCTTGCCTCTTCAATCACCAACGCGTTTTGGGCTTAGTTGGCGGTGGAGCACATGAAAACTCCACGGTTAAGCGTGCTTAGGTGGAAGTAGTACTAGGATGGGTAACCTCCTGGGAAGTCTCCATCTAAGCAACCAAAAACAAATCCGTGAGCTCTTCGTGGGCAGAGCGGACAATATTGGTGGTACGAGGGGCCGGATGTTACGTTATATTTTTACACAAATTATTTTTTTTATTCGTGTACTTCTCTTTCACTCGATGTTTTATTTAAACCATTTTGTGGTTCTTGATTCCATCAATTTGGAACAAATGCTTATTCTGATTGTTTACTTTAATAAACTAAAGGTTGCTATTGGCACTTTTCTTTCACAAACTTAATGGATTTCCATATTATGATAACAGAATATTGTTTATCTATTTTATTTCAAATTATTAATTTATATGTTGTAATATTCACTTTATTTCATCTCAATGTTTTATTTGAACCAATATATTGTTCTTGATTTCAACAATCTAAGACAAATACTTTATTTTAATTTTGAAGTTCTAATTATATACTTGATAAGCACAAAGTTACTATTGGAAAAATTTTCTTTTCACAAACTTAATCGATTTCAATATTTTAATATTAAAATTTTGTTTATCCGTTTCATTTCGAGTTATTACCAATTTACATGTTTATAAGATATAATTGTTTATTCATCTCGACGTTGCCATTGGTCACGTCTATGTTTTATTGGAGATTTTCATTTGTTAAACATCATGATATTTTGATACTTAAAAGTTTCGTTTATTCAAGCTATTCTCGAACCTAATGCGTTATCAAGTTACATATTCATATTTCGTTGGTTAAATGTCACGTTTACTTACCACGTTAACCCCATTATTTCAATCACATGTTACGATGTTCATAATTCTAAATGCTTCATTCTTTAACTTCATTACCTTGTTTATTTCGTTTTTCTAAATCGTTTACTTGGTTTAGACTCGATGATTTTATTTACTTGACTTAGTGTTTCGCGTCGTCCTTGGTCTGAAGGGTCTATCAATATGTTTTAGTAATGCTTACCCTTTAAATTCATTATTTTTTTCATTTTCAACGTTCTATATGAGAATTTTATGTAATTATAAAGTCCATGTCTTAAAACCACACAATAGAGCAAGTTGTAGGACCATCCGACGATAGATGTAATTATGGGTCGCCACGTAATTATCAAAGTCCTCTCATGGAAAATATAATAAGTCCGGTTGTGTGAAATAACTCAGAACTTGGAATGATTTTTGGAGAACGGGGCAAATACAATATGATAAGGGCATGGTGGATACGTCGCTGGTACATCCTATATATAAGTGTCCTTGTCATATTTCCTATTTGTGGCGTTCTTTCGGGTCATTCAAAGATCTACGTTATTTTATTTTAATTATGCATGTATAAAATTGCTAAAATTTCTAACAACTCCGTTTATTAATTGTTCTCTTTTAATTTTTTTTTTATTTCGGGACGAAATTTCTAAAAGTTGTAAGTCCTGTAACATTCGTTATGTAACACCCCGGCCTCTCGCACCACCAATATTGTCGGCTCTGCCCACGAAGAGCTCACGGATTTGTTTTTGGTTGCCTAAAACGCGTTGGTGATGTTAAGAGACAGGACATTACTTATGAACCAAGGATCTCTCTTGTCCACGACCGATATGGGATAGCCTAAGAGTGGGACGATGTTGTGTTTGCCAAGGGTGTTACAAACAACCCCCCTTTGGACTCATCGTCCTCGATGAGGCGTGTCCCATCATCCCAAACGGCACAAGAGTGGCTCTGATACCAGTAACACCCCGGCCTCTCGCACCACCAATATTGTCCGCTCTGCCCACGAAGAGCTCAAGGATTTGTTTTTGGTTGCCCAAAACGTGTTGGTGATGTTAAGAGGCAAGACATTACTTATGAACCAAGGATCTCTCTTGTCCACGACCGATGTGGGATAGCCTAAGAGTGGGACGATGTTGTGTTTGCCAAGGGTGTTACAAACAACCCCCCTTTGGACTCAACATCCCCGATGAGGCGTGTCCCATCATCCCGAACGGCACAAGAGTGGCTCTGATACCAACTGTAACACCCCGGCCTCTCGCACCACCAATATTGTCCGATCTGCCCACGAAGAGCTCACGAATTTGTTTTTGGTTGCCCAAAACACGTTGGTGATGTTAAGAGACAGGACATTACTTATGAACCAAGGATCTCTCTTGTCCACGGCCGATGTGGGATAGCCTAAGAGTGGGACGATGTTGTGTTTGCCAAGGGTGTTACAATATAGGTTCAAAAATGGCAAAGATTACCCCTTACAACTTATAAACTCCTTTTTTTTGTTAAATGAACAGTGATTAGTACACGCCTACATGACGGGTTTGATGAATTATATACGTGGAAGATTTAAAGATCGACTTGAACGATGTATAAAATTACCGGGTCGGGTTTACAATACAATACAGGTACGACGTATAATTTATTAAAATAAAACGCGAAAAAGGATCGAAACCCAAATTTGACGAATGTCACAACCGGGATGATAGCGAATTTCGCAATTGTAATCACTAAGTAATTCGGCCCATCGTCGTTGTCTCATGTTGAGATCCTTTTGGTCAAAAATATGTTGAAGGCTTTTATGATCGGTAAAAACCACACATTTTGTACCGTAAAGGTAATGTCTCCAGATTTTGAGAACGAAAACGACGGCACCAAGTTCGAGATCGTGAGTCGTGTAATTCTTCTCGTTATCCTTAAGTTGCATTTATGCGTAAGCGATGACTTGACCTCGTTGCATGAGAACACAACCAAGGCCTTGATGAGAAGCATCGTAAAATACAACAAAATCGTCGTTTTCATCGGGAAGGGTTAGAACGGGAGCATTGCAAAGCATGTACTTAAGAGTATGAAAAGCTTCCTCTTGCTTGGAAACCCAATTAAATGGTTTTCCTTTATGAGTGAGGGAGGTAAGAGACAAAGAGATCTTGAAAAAATTCCGAATGAAACGCCGATAATAGCCGGCCAAACCGAGGAAGGATCGAATTTTTGTGGGAGTCGTTGGAGTTTTCCAATCCTTAACGGCCTCAATTTTAGCGGGATCAACATGAATACCTTTTTCGTTTACGATATGTGTTAATATATTTTTATGAGTTATCTCATAACATTTAATATTCCGGAAAGTTGACTTTGGGTTTGACCAATTATCAAGACCCGAACCAACAACCCAAGCACTCGTTAAAACCCGTTTTAGTATCTTTATTCCAAAGGGACTTGCATTCTTGCGTTTTTACCCACCTTATTACTTAACATAGGTTGAGTAAATATTAAGGTTAGATACTTTAACCCGGTTTCGAGCAAACTTACAATTTTAAAGAATTATTTCTATAATTTCTAAAATAGTTACTTTATAAACCTTAAAATTTAATTGTTTACATTTCTAAACTTTTATTTTAAAGTTTTCATAAAACAACCTTTCTAACACAAGGCTTTTATTTTTATTTTAGGCCTTGCTCGATAGACCCGTCCTTCCGTTTACCCGATTTTTCCAAACCAAGTTTTATACTTGAATGCGAGTACTTTCATACCCCGTTTTCCATCTTTCATTTTGGGGGTGACATTTCATACTTATTCAAATTAAATGCTTTATACTTGAGTCTTAAACCATAAACGTTATTGTATACTTTACTTGAATAAATACTCGATTTGGTGTTCTATGCTTATATGTTTATATGCTTATGTGTTTTATCGCTTTTGAAGGGTTGATTCATAAATCCGTGAACTATCTGGTATTCTCTTATAGCACGGTGTCGTTAATGTATTCTTATTAACGACCTCATGAAATCCGAATCTATTTGGTATTCTCTTATAGACGGTTCCGCTAATGTATTCTTATTAGCGACCTCATATTATCCAAATTATTGTTATCTATTTGTTGTTTCGTATACAAGATTGTGACTTTTCTTATTATATACATATATGCTCAAAACTATGAATTGCTCACCAACCTTTGTTTGATAAACTTTATTTTATGAAATGTTACAGGTTTGCATTTAGGTTGATTATGGAGTTGGAGAAAACGTCACAAATACCTTTAGGATATTAGCAAAATGAACAGTATATTTATTTGCTATATTTTGTGATGATTATTGTATGAACAAGTTCGTTATGTGACATTTTGATGTTGTGAAATTAAATGAGTTGTTCAAATATTGTCGCTTTAAATAGTGTCATGCGTTTATGGGCAATCCGTTGCATCCCAGCATGTTCCGCCGCCTTTGGTCGGGGTGTGACACATGACCCGCTTATTTTTTACTGTAAAATTGTTTTTAATTATAAATAATATCTCTTTTAAAAAAATAGATATAAGTTTTGGTATATCCCTGTTTTATAAGATTTTTATATCAAATATTTGGTGAGATTATTTTTTTATTTAATGAGTTCTTATACCCATTTTAAGGCTATCTTGGTTTGGTGAGACCCATACCCGTGATATCGGTTTAAAGGCATGTGAAGCCTCTATTTATAAATAAAACAATCTGATAGCTTGAAAGAATGTAGTGAGTAACCAGAGAACTTTTAAAGTTTTCGTTTATATATATTTAAGATAAGATTAGGATATTAATATTGGCTTGTAGTATCTTATCAATTGGTTATATTACAGATATTAGTTAAAATTGATAGGTTAGTTTTTGAACGATTATAGGCATGTTTGGGATTGAGTTTGAAAAATATTTTTTGGCTTATTACTGTTTTTAAGAAGCCAACAAGTTAAAATGTGTTTGGCAATCGCAAACATCTTTTTCATTTTAGATTTATGAAAGGCTTAAAAAATAGTTTTTCAAAAGCCCAAAATTCTGGCTTTTCAAAATAGCTTTTTGAAAAAGTCAATAAACATTTTTCAAACTCAATCTCAAACATGCTTTAAAAATGCTAACACGTTAAACTATAACTTCCTCATCTCATCTACTAGAAATCCGATAATATAAAAAACTTTTATACTTTTATCAGGATTTGTTTCCGTGTTTTGCTCCAAGTGGTCTTTCTTCGCTTTTATTTATCGTTTCTCATTCTTATGATAAGTCAGGGGCGTAGGCAGCTTTAAAGGAACGGGTTTGGCCGAACCCGTGCAAATTTTTGTTTTAGTGTTATTATATTAGTGTATTTTGACATCGCACCCATAGAAATTTCAACATCGAACCCGTAGAAAACCAAAATCTAATTGATAAACAACCGATTATTTATCCCTCAAAATTTTCAGAACCCGTAGAAAAAATTTCTAGTTTGGCCACTTTGATAAATAATGTAATCGTGGAAAGTTGGATTTGATATGGTTGACTTAAGTTATTTTTTGTTTAACTTTCTTAACTTTGTTTAAATTTATGTTCATTATACCTACTTTATTTATGCGATATATATATATTTGATTTCTTTTGAGAACCACTTGAGTTTTAAGAACTCGAAAGAACTCAACGTAACAAATTTTTTTTTTCGAATTTTTTTTACACGTGTAATATGTAAGTTTAAGTGATGTACAAAAAATTACAGTATTTTTTTACACACCGAATCGACTTTTTACACATGTGTAACTAAAGTTTAAACTTGTGTAATTATAATACTTATTCTCTCTCCTGCTTCATTTTTTAATTGAATTTAATCTCAGCCACATATTTCATATCATTTAATTAAATGTGTAATTCAAAATTGAGTTCTTAAAGTTCTTAAAACTCACCATGGTTCTCAAAATAACCCTCCTATATATATATATGGGTGAGTTAACGTACAATAACCGCTTATCATACATTACATACGCGACTTCTTGTACCACCGATTCTAATTGAAATTAAAACTGTTTAGTGTCATAATTGTAATTAACCTAAAAATACTTAACGCATACCCGTCAAAGTCCACCGTCGCGACCATCGTCTACTGTCATGAGCACCACCATCGTCCGTTACCACCATCGATCGTTGGTCACAGGGTCAGTTAAGCAATTTCCAATTGAAATTGAAATTGAAACTGTTGATAAGCCTAATTGATCAATTAACCTTGAAATTGATCCAATTAATCATCAATTTGAAGCTTCCGTCGATCAATTTTGAGTTTTGAGTTCTTGGTTCTGACATTGAACGTATTAACATTAAGTTTATACGTTCTGTTTAAACGTATTATGCGTTCTGTTTAAACGTTCAAAACAAAATCAATTAAACTTTAAAAGTTCAGTACAAAAAATTTATACGTTCTGTTTATACGTTTGAACTTATGGTTAATACGTTCAATGTTAAAACCCAGAACTCAAACTCAAAATTGATCGACTGAAGCTTCAAATTGATGATTAATTGGATCAGTTTCAAAGTTTAATTGATCAAATTGATGATTAATTGGATCACTTTCAAAGTTTAATTGATCAATTAGTTTAACTGACCTGTGAAAAGGCGTGACGGAGGAAGATGGTGTTCACGACGGTACCGTCGACGATCGCGACAGTGGATGCAATCATTAGACGGTGACGGTGAAGGTGGACGGAATGAGCAGTGGATCAGAGTTGATGGGAGCAGTGGAGTAGTGGACGGTTGCGTGTTTTTTTGAAATCGATGGTTTAGAAACTCGCGTACCTATTGTATGATAATGGATTATTGTATTGGATCATTTATATATATATATATATAGAGAGAGAGAGAGAGAGGTGTTATACAAATTCCATCATGTTAAATATTAAATCGATAATTCGCCTAAAAAAAATAAAAAATAATGATAATATTTCCAACACTCTAGTGATATCTCCAACATTCTGTTTTTAGAAAAAATACTTTTGTTTTGACAAAACTAAGGTTTAAACTTTAAAGCAAGCAACCTAAAAGTTTTGTTCTTTACGTGGTAACCATCACCTTCAAAGGCAGACATTCTTTTCCTCATCTTCAATCCAATCCACACCATTAAACAAATGACGAAGCTCCCTTCCCTTCTATATTCATTTCCATTAATTATCCGAGGAAAACATGGTAGAAGCCAATCAGTCGAGATCTTTGGAGTACACGCCAACATGGATTGTCGCGGTGGTCTGTTCTGTCATGGTAATCCTCTCTCTACTTGCCGAGCGCGGCCTTCATCATCTTGGCAAGGTATACCCTCTTTTGATTATATTATGTATTAGTATAAATAAGAGTTAAGTGTTAAGTGATATCTTAACCACCAAAAATATGTGTTTAATTGTATTGATAGTTTGATACACATAAAGAAAAAGGGATAGTGCATCTGACCATTCAACCAATTTCAAAATGTCCATCCTATAGGTAGTAGACATAATCACTTTTGGCATCCAACGCGATTGATTTTGGCTTTCGACGATATTTGTTTTGGCTTCCGACAATATTATTTTAGCATCCAACAAGATTTATTTATCTTTTTTTTGGCTTCCAACAAAATTTTTATGGACAAACTAATCTGGTTCATTAAAAATCTCGTCGAGCAATGATTAAAAAGTAATCGCGTCAACAGGTGTTATGGCAGACATTATGAAAATTGGTTGGTTAAATAGATTTTTTTTGTTGATATTGAGCGGTTAAATAAACATTTTTGTCATTTGCTCTAAGAAAAATACATATTATTTTAATATAATTATGTGTTATATATTTTTTAGTAGTCAAGCTAATAAACCCATTTGTATTTTCTCTGGTTACAAGTATAATATACATGTTATCGGGTGTTCATAAACAACCATAATAGATTATTAATAGGGAAAAAAATACACTTCTTTGAATACAAATAAACAAATATTTAATTATAATATAGGGATAATATAATCAATATGTAAGTATAACTTTATTAAAAATGTCACTTAAGATGCTAAGTATATTTATTTACGTATTCACTAAAATTTATTTTTGTATTGTGCTGTGTTGTGTTGTATTTACATATATAGTTGTTAAAGCGAAGAGGTCAAGATGCTCTCTACGAGGCGTTACAAAAACTACAAGAAGGTTTGTACACAACCCGTTATATTAAAAGTTAAGCTGGTAGGTTTAGGCAAATTGAATATTAGCTTTTATCATGATCTAACAAAAAAAAGGTTTTAATATCAGAGTTGATGCTTTTGGGATTCATATCACTGTTATTGACGGTTTCGCAACGTATGATAAGCAAGATATGCATACCAGCACATCTTGCCAATTACATGCTTCCTTGCAAAAGGGAAGAAATCACAACCGAACATCTTAACTTGAGTTATGGCCGACATCTTTTGTCCGAAGATCTTGGAACACAGATATGTGCACACAAGGGGAAGGTGCCATTGGTCTCTTTAGAAGGACTACACCAGCTTCACATTTTTATATTTGTCTTAGCAGTTGTGCATGTGATATTCTGTGCCACTACAATGGTCCTTGGGGTTGCTAGAGTAATGTTCTACTCCATCTTTGCTAACAATAATCATTTTGACCATGTTTTTAACTTAGGAAGAAGAATTCCACAATAGGAAATTACAAAATAGGTTCTCAAAATACACATGAAATTGTTTCGTTTCCTTTTGGGGTTTTTTAGGGACACCGCCCTTTTTTGCTAAACAAAATAACTAATAGGGCTATACGGGGTGTATAAGCCCCCAATAATAGCCACGTATAGTCCTATGGTGTGGTGTGTCCCTAGCTAGTATGCCCCTTCCTTTTTCAAAATAGGCTTCTTACACACCATTACGCACCAAATGGACCTTCACGGAATACCATGCAAAAATGGCTTGGCAAAGTGATATACAACCCCGTGTCACGATATTGGGGCTACAGAGTAGCCTAAACAGCAGTTAAAAAGTTGTACGATTAGGCGCCATGAGAGTTTCTAAAGACTCAAAAAAAGGTGTGCGGCTAAAGTCATTCGGATCCCACATGCCATTGATCAGGTACCCTTTTAGCCTAGATAGTTTACAAAGATGCTTAAAAAGTCACGAGGTTAGGCTCTTTTGGATCCCACACGCTAACGACAGGGCACATCAAAGAACAAACTTTCCATAACAGTCTAGGCTCATGTGTAGCCCTATCACGACATATGTCCGAACTTCGTATTGCCAAGTCATTTTAACATGATATTCTTTGTTGGCCCCCTAATCAGCTTATATTTCAAGATACGATTGGTCATGCCTGCTTTCAAAACTTTCCTTCACTTATTGCTTTACCATTTTTTTAAAACTACTTATTTGATTGCACAAATGATTATACGAAAGTATAACCTAAAGAAAAGACATTATAGAGACTGGTAAGGGTTGTCCGGAAAGAGGTCAGAAGGTCGTTCTGACCAAAACCTTTTAATGTTTAGCCGTCTATGGTTAGAACGGTCGTCGGATATCGACCAAATGGTTGTTCAAACTAACAATTTTCAAATTGTGAATTTTGGTCAAAACAACGATGGCAATCATTGAATGGTGTGAAATCAAATTCAAATGGGATCGGGTATAGCATGAACCATATTATAAATGTGGACGCAGATTTGGCCTTAAAAATTGACATTTGCATGGCTTTGCCTTTGTAAATCGAAAATCATACAACCAATTACGTGATCACACCTCAAAGCCTAAACAAAATAATATCGTGTAGATACGTGAGTGGAAGCGTTGGGAGGACTCCCTCAAGATTCCTGATGATCCAGCCAAAAGTAATACTAATTAACAGCATTCTATCTTAATTAAAATATCTTTGATTTCCATCTTCCGGTTTCAATAACATTGCAGTCTAATTCTTTTATTTTGTTCTATATATATACATATATAGGTCATGCTCATCATCATCTTCATCACCACCATCATCTTCATCATCATAATCATCATCGACAGTTCTTCACGCAACGCACTATCGGGCACTACAGAAAGTGGCCAGTGATACGATGGATAGTAAGTCCAGTTCTTATCTTAATATATAGTTTATATATATATAAATATATATTCATGCTCTTCTTGAGTACTTTATATATATTCTCTTAATTTGTTATTTGCAGGTATCATTTTTCAAGCAGTTCTATGGATCAGTAACCAAGGCAGATTATGTAGCACTTAGAACAGGATTCATAAAGGTAAATATTTTCTAATTTAGCCATTCTTTAACACCTGTTCTGTTAGTGATCAAAATCGTTACATATGACCATAGAACCATCTACGTGTTTCATATGGCTGGTGTGATTTTGTATATGATCATGCAGGAGCATTGTCCGGGAAACCCAAATTACAACTTTTACAAGTACATGTTACGAACACTAGAGTATGATTTCAAAAAGATTGTCGGCATTAGGTACTCCTATCGCTTCCAAAAACGTTGATTTTGATTCGCATGCATGTGATCGTATTTAGAACGAGCGTATATGTTAATTAACTGTCATGTTACACTTGTTATTTATTGTTTTTCGACAGTTGGTATTTGTGGCTCTTTGTTGTGGTCTTTTTGCTACTCAACATTAGTGGTACGTTAACTAGTATAATTGTTGGTATCTTAATTTAAGAATTTAAACCTATAATGCTTATACTTGTTTCCAACAAATTAAAGGTTATGATGGATGAAAATATTTATATGCAGGTTGGTACACATACTTTTGGTTGTCGTTTCTGCCACTCATTGTAAGTTTGTAAATGGCAACTCTCTTTAAGATTTCATATATAAAACAACTGCATTATCATAAGTGACATATATATCGAATTGGTCGGGTTGGTGATTAACATGATAGCTTCTACTACTTGTGGGAGCTCATCTGGAGCACATCATTACACGATTAGCAAGAGATGTTGTCAATAATAGAGGAGAAGCAGTAAAACCTTCTGATGATCATTTTTGGTTCAACAACCCTAAAATCATTATTTACCTGATCCACTTCATCTTGTTTCAAAATTCTTTTGAGATTGGCTTCTTTTTTTGGGTTTGGGTATGTGTATGATTATTTGAGAAGCTGATTTCATTTTTTTACAAAGAATATTGCTGTAATTAATGTTTTGATCTAACTTGCGGGCAAATGTGGCATAGACTACGTATGGATTCGACTCATGTGTCATGGAGAAAGTGGGCTACATCGTCACGAAACTGGTTCTCGGGTAAGCATTGTTATGATAATTAACGATCTTGGAAAATCATTTTAATTCATCTTTTAAAATAATCAGTGATGGTGTCAAACAAAACAAACTTATCCAGTAAGGCAGTAATATCTAGTGACAAAGTAGCTAGCTACTCCCTCAACTCTAAAAAAACTCTTTTTTTTTTTACATTTAAAGCGTAGTAAACCCCATATAACATAGTGTTGCTAAGGGAATAACTCACCAATATGATGAGTTAAGTGCTAATAGTAATAACATTACACTACTAACAACATATAGTGGTGAGAGATGACAAGATCAAACAACAAAGAAATAAGAACAAGTAGTGTGAACCCCTCGGAATTACTTATAGGCAGGATCCCCTAATAAGCCTTTAGGGGAATACATATATATCTCAGACAATGTTAAGGCAAATTAATGTAAGGAGAAACAAAACCAAAGTATAGAAATAGGCTACAAGTGTATGTCAAACTAGAGCGAGTCCTAGTGCAAGTATATGGAATAAGTATACACTGATCAACTCTAAATCCAGAACCTTAATTTAATTATTACGTCCCAAGAAACTTCTATACTTAATCATGTACTTGACGAATTAATGTGCAACTCGATCTAACAAATCATTTTTAATTCCCTCATCCTATATCATTTGAGCTCAAAAATGACTATGATCTGAATATTTAAACTTTTTCATATGAATTGAGTTTTATATAAATTTTGTACATATCATTTTGAAAACAAAATGTATAATCTTAATGTTTACACAATGTAAAATAAATTCATTAGATGATCTTTCAGTTTATATAATTGTACATTGAATTACTTAGTTATCATTAATAATATTAATATGCCATCTATATGTATTAAATGTGGTTCCGATTATGTATAGGGCAATTGTTCAAGTACTTTGTAGCTACAGCACATTACCTTTGTATGCCATTGTATCCCAGGTATTCTTATATAACTAATTTTATTTTTTTATAAGGATGAACAAATAACGTATCAATGTGACTATATTGCAGATGGGAAGCATGTTTAAACCAAGTGTTTTCGACCAGTTTACACTTGAACTCATTACCGATTGGGTAGGAGATAGGAGACAACCAGACTCGAAATCTGGTGTTAGAAGTCAAGGCGACCGGCTACAAATTCAACCACAAGTGAACAATGAAAATATTACAATCGATCAAGTGCTAGAGCTGTCGAGTCCTATTCATATTCATGAACAAGTTTGACCGCCCACTTTGGTTTGGTTTGGTTCATACAAAACAGATATACGAGGAGCGATATTAAGATTGCAACGTTCAATCGTAAGGAAATTGATCCCCTGTCACCTTATGGCACATTAAACTGTTGTTTCCCCTGGGGCTAATTGAATAAGTCAACCATCAAAATTAATTGTAAGCATGAACATATATGTCCTACATTACATAGCAATATATTTCTGGGTCATTGTGTTCATTAAACACAGTATTTTAGATCACAATTTTGTTTCATGCTAGATGCAAGATGTGTAATCAGTATTATTTAAGTCTAATAAGGTTTGTTTACTTAAAACCAAATGGGAAATTGAAATAAATATTAAGAATTAGAAGGTTTGAAGTATACACCAGGTCTATTATAATTTCGAGCATCAGGAAATCTCTAGAGTTACAGTGTAACATTCGTCAATTTTCGCATCCGAAAACCCAACTAATTTAAAATTTTCGATGTGTACTAGAAAAAAGGCTTTTAATGACTCGCATTGTGAGTCATAAATAGGTACAGATGACTCGCAAACGCGAGTCATTGATAGCCCAGTCATAAATCAATTATGACTCGCACACGCGAGTCATAACTTATGACTCGCCTTTATGACTCACATTTCATGACTCATCTTTATGACTCACATTGCATAACTCGCGTTTATGACTTGCACGTTATGACTGCACTTTATGACACGTAAATTTGCGAGTCATGGTATTATTTCAAAAAAAAATTATTTTACTATTTTATTATTATTATTATGCATACTAAAATTTAAATTAATGACACAATTATACAAAATAAGTCTTTCATTTCTTAATTAAACATCCTACATCAAATGTTACAAAAAATATTTGTTTAGTCAATAGAAGAAATCATTCTCGGAAAACAAACTGAACCACATAGCTCGACCATTCTTCACAAACCGTATCAAGATCCGCATTCGTGTACCTCTTTGCCTCCACCAACCTAAGAAGAAAAAACAAGACGTTACAAACTTGGTCGGGTCAAAACATATTCAATCAAAACAAAACAAGCAAAAGAGTAAATTACACTTACATTGTTATTGACGAGTATGTATAGTCCATAACGAACTATCTCCTTCATGAAGTTTAAGATATAATATCCGCACTCTATACTTCCCGGTTGAGTTGGACACTACAGACTAACATATTCAAAGTTACAGATGATGATTGAATGATAATTCAAGTTTGTTTTTGTGTGTGTTGAACTGAAGGCAGCCTCATAACAAAAAACATCATCTCATAATTCACTAATCAAGTTGACTTATGAATTCAAGTTGAAATAATTACATTTTAGTCACACATGTATGAAACAGATTTTTACAAAGTTGAAAATAAATACTTTTATTTTTGTCGTATTCTTTCATTTGCGTCCAGTTCAGCGCGCGCGGATCAGATCAGTAGCGTGCAGTTAAAATCAGAATATGAATAACGCGCAGCTCAGAATAACGCGCTGATCAAATTAGCTCGCGCGGATCAGATCAGTAGCGTGCAGTTAAAATCAGAATCTGAATAACGCGCAGATCAGAATAACGCGCGCATATCAGAACAGCCCGCAGATCAGAACAACAAGAGCGTCCGGTTCAGATCTGCGCGTGCATGCAGATAAGATTATCGTGCACGTACAGAATAGTACGCGTGCAGTTCAGATAAGATATGATAATAACGCGTGCAGTTCAATTCCTTTTTTAAGAAATTAAGTCCTCACCTTGTTGTTGACCCAGATGACTTTGATACGCATGTTGGCTCCCGTTTTTATAGCGTACACTATCATTGCGCTACACTATCAATCCACTGTATGTTTCTGGCAGATAACAAAAATAAGATATTGCCCACATACAACAGTATACCACACATTATCATACCTCTAACCGGAAAAAGGCTATTACCTTGATCCCCTTTAATAGGTACTCTACAAATCAAATCCTTTCTACAGCCCCATATGCCTTAAAACTCCCTTTAAACCGAAATAGAAACTGCTGGTTTAGGGTTGGTTGACCTATAAAATCAAAGTGTAGCAAAACAATCCCTGGACTTTAAAAGTTAAAGCATAGTTCTTAATTAGGAAAACTTTGAATCTGACAAGTTTGAACCGTTAGAATAAAAATATAAAACTGAGAGTTAATATGCTTAACCATAATCTTATCATTTAAAACAAATATATAAGAGTATATATACATTAATCATTGTCGCATGTATGGCAGGCTTATCAGGATACTACCTAGCTTTTAGCGTTGCATAATAACAATGAATTAAATAAAAAAGAATGACTCCTGTAGACTGTAACTTAATAAAAAGACTTATAACACATCTAAATATCAAATGCAATTCAAGATATAGAGGTACTTGAAGATATCCATTGTTTGTTACAAACTACAGCACACGAAACCTAATATCATCACTAACAAAATCTCTACCTTTGTCGATCAGCTGAAGTATAACATCCATATACCTGTTAGAAATCTTGTATAATACAATCTTGAAAAAGAAAAGAAATAAACGAAACAGTAAACCGGGCTTGTGTTTAACACAATTCCCTTAAACAGATTCGTGGTCTGTTCCCAGGGTATTACGGTTCGAAACAGAATCGTAGCTCTGCCGGACTCGATAACTTGCATGAAATGAAAACGAAAATAATATTGTTGCAGCAAAGAAAGAGGAAGAAGATGAACTGTGTTTTTTTGGTGTCTCTGAAACTGAAGGGATGGTACTGGTTATATAGCCACCAGATCATAATCAACAATGATAATAACCATTAAATAATAATAATATCACATAATGGCCATTAGTGCATATTACAAAACCGAAAAATAAAAATCATTCTCATAATGATTATTAATGGCATTGACCAGACCAGATTTTGAATTTCAAAAAAAAATCAAAAAATTGTCTCACGCAAGCCCGGGTTTTTGGAGTTGCATTCGTGTCTGCGGGACATGCGGGCCCACACGAATTCGATGAGAATTTCTAGTCCAGAAACCCAAATTTGCACCCCCCCCCGTGCGCGCGCTCGTAGGACTTGTTGTAAAACATGTCATAAAGATTCAAATGAGTGGTAAAGGCTTTACCTTATATACCACTCTTTATTTTGTTCCCAATCCGACGTGGGACAACTTTCACCACTTCCTTCATAAGACTCCATTCACACTTTAAAACTTCCAACAATCCCCCACATGAATGGAGGTCGAAAGAACAACATTATTCCGATTAGATTTCAGCAGTTGAACCTTGCATACAATAGGTAGGTGTTATCCTTTGAACCTTTGCGTATGAAGCGTACTTAGCCCACTGGCTCTGAGTAGACAGTGATGTCTTTGAACTCGTCTGCCGTTTGTGTAGACGACAATACACTTCACACAAGACTCTCCCTGACAAAGTCAAGTCCTCATAGTTATGTTCGTTATGGTCATGAACATGCGCCTGGTTCTGCAAGAGCTATTAAGTGTTGTGCCCAACAACACCATTCGAAGCGTCCCCACTTCTCTCTTACATAGGTGATTCACCATGTATGACTACTTTGGTCGAATCATTAAAAGCCATATGCTTAGCTTCACACTTGTCACTTTAGGAATGGACTAGGAAGTTTACCTAGCTATGTAGTAAACTCCCTCTTAAATCGTAGGGTATCCACCCCCCACGGTGACCACACTAATTCATAAAATTAGGTTTTCCTATTGAACTCAATTCTTGGGATCTCCAATCTGTTGAGTTAGGTTTCCTTCGTTTGAACTTTAATTTTTCAAGGGCTTCAGTCCCATTCCCATGGACGACTTCTGAACTAACTCTCTACTTAGGCCTTTTGTTAGCGGATACACAATATTATCCTTTGACTTCACGTAGTCAACAGTGATAATCCAGTAGATATTAGTTGTCGTACTGTATTATGTATACGTCTAATATGTCTATTCTTACCATAATACATTGTGCTATGAGCTCTGCCAATTGCCGATTGGCTATCACAATGTATACAGATGGTCGATGCCGGTTTAGGCCATCTTGGTATATCCTCAACAAATTGACGTAACCATTCTACCGTTTCACCCGCTTTATTTAGGGCGATGAATTCTGATTTCATCGTGGATCTAGCTATAACCGTTTGTTTTGATGATTTCCATGATATCGCAGCACCTCCAAGTGTGAATACATACCCACTTGTTGCTCTGGAATCATTCGTGTCAGATATCCAATTTGCATCACAATGTCCTTCGACAACTGCTGGATATCTGTTATAATGTAACCCGTATTCCCTAGTGTATCTTAGGTACCGAAGTAACCGAATCACACTGCTCCAATGACTTGAACTTGGGTTGCTTGTGTATCTACTTAGCTTGCTTACAACATATGCTAAGTCGGGTCTGGTGCAACTCATAAGATACATCAAGCTGACAATAATTCTTGAGTATTCCAACTAGTTAATGGGTTCCCCTCTATTCTTAGCTAGATGTTGACTTGTGTTGTGACAAACTGAAAATTTTTGTTTTTTTTCAGACACCCATCGCGACTTGACACAAATTTTCGGGACGAAAATTCTTTCAACATGGGAATGATGTGACACTCGTCAAATTCAGGTTAACTCCGTTAATTCAAACTTAAGATCACACGAACTGTAACGGATATCTCATTACATTTAAATTAGGGTTTAAATGACGCATGACAATTACTACACAAGTAGAGAATTTCACCGAAACACACACGAGTCGACTCAAACCATTGGTGAACAAAAAATAAGTATCATAAAGAAGTTGATATTTATGTGTTACATTTATGTGCCACTTGGTGTTTACATGCTAATGTTAAGTCATGTGGAAAATAAACTAACTTGTACTTGAAATTGATTAACTAGAAGGTTAGGGGGGCTAAGTGTAATATAATTAATATTATAATCAGGTTATTACACATCCCTAACTCCCCTCCCTCCCATATACGATCGGCCTCTCTCTCTCTCTTTTCTCCCTCCTGGCAACCATAACCCACACACACACACATACAATCTCTTTTTCAAGCTTGTTTTGAAGGATTCAAGGCTCTAGATAGGTAATTAACATACCTTCTTGCTATTCTAATGATTTAATTATGATATTGGGCATGTTAATCAAAACCCTAAATCTTGAAAGTGATGATTTAAGATGAGTTAGGGTTTAATGTGTGTTTATTGATGAATACTAGTAAATTGATAACTAGTTGTATGATTATTGATTGTTAATCGCATGTTTCTTGAAATTGAACTTTGAAGAAAAACCCTAATTGTGTATGTAAAGTGAAATTGAGATGCATGGTTGGTGGATTATGCATCTAGAGGGTTGTATGTATGAGTTATAGTGAATAGGTTAAGTGTATGCTGAGTTTTGATGAAAACTGATGCTGGACAGATTCTTGAATTCGTGTTTAAATGACTGTAACTCGATGTTAATATTGTGTTTGGAAGTGATTATTGACTCTATGATGTAGTAGGTCGAGTCTAGTTTCTAAAAAGTCTGAATATGTAATTTTTGGACGTGAAAAAGTTAGTTTTTATTATTTTACAAATCTGTTGTGCAAGTCTGATTCGGGAAGTCTGCTGGTAGACTGTTTTGCAATTACAATATCTCATAAACGACAAGACCAATAGGGTTGGTTCCAATTCTGGAAGTTAATATTTTGAGTTAGAAATCTAACCCAATTGGTCTTGCATTAATTGGATTTACCATGTAACGGGAATAACAAATAAAATTCTGTTGCGCATGATAATTACTGCTGTGTGTTTACTGTGATGTTTTGATCATTGTGAGAAAACCGTATATGATAAAAATATAATAAACATATTATTTAGAAACCTAACTCAAGTTTTCTTCTGTGATGATTTTTGGTGATGTATTGGACGTGTATTGATTTATTAAATAGAGTAATCTTGTCGAGTAAAAATCTATCTGGATAAATTAGCTGCTGAATTACTTAAGTTAACATGAAAAGTGTATAGTTGATCGATGTTTTGCTATGTGTATGACTTAATTTCCCTTGTATGAGTTAGTTTACTAGTAAGGTACAATAATAACACTTGACACAATATTTGTTCACACATGTAGCTTATCACCAACGTGTTTGTGTAGTCGTGCTTATTTCACAAACGAAACACGAAACGTATCTCATGCATAAGTTTTATGTGTCGAGTCTAGGGACTCACTTGTAGTATAAATACTTAGAAAATCTCATTTTTGTTTTTAGAGCACTAGTGAGGATTTCTGTGACGCACACCTTTTCTCGGATCTTTTTGTTATCTTCGCAAACAGTGAGTTTCACGGCCCCTTTTACTCTTTTTAAACGCTTTTATTAGGGGGAGATAACATACTCCATCAATGTAGATTTTGTTACTTTATTATATATCACTTGCAAGGCTAAGTGGCAAACAAACCAACTAAAGTCCTTCTAAATATCGAACCGGTCAATATTGGATAATAGCGAGTCACCTTTGAGTAGTACTACTGGGTTTGACAAACCCCACCCAACTCTAAGCTCGACTGTAGGTCGAGTGGGTGTAAATTTTGGCTAACACATTTACCATGGTCAAGGTTGACATGGTGGCAAGGCAATAAATAAACAGTCGGCTTCGGTGTCGAACACTTAGTAATACATGCTTGATAGATTAGCTACCTATTGATATATAATTGACTTAACATTATCTGGTAACGCTAAAACGCAAACGCTTTATTTATATAAACGTGTGAACTCACCAACCCTGTGTTGACACTTTTAGTATGTTATTCTCAGGTAGCCGAGGCGGGCGCGCGGTATAGGACATGCATTCGCTAAACATCATTGCTTTAAAAACTTCTTTTAATCTTTATCTTGATAACTTGGGTTTTTAAGTCGTCCTGTGTGGCGCAACTTTTTGGTTTACAATTTACGCTTCCACATTTCATTTAAGACTTGATGCCTTGTTGGTTTTGAAAACTTTAAATATGGTTTATAACTAATGATACCGATCCTGTTAGCTCACACCCTCTGACGGTAAAACTCCTTTAGTGGATTTTGAGGGTGTGACATGTGTCAATTGGAGTTCTAACTACATTAGAGTCATTCGCATTAAACTTCTCAAGAATTTTGCTCACGTAATGGGATTGACTTAAAACAAGTCCATTTTGGGTTCGTGTGATTTTAACTCCCAAAATCACATCCGCAAAACCCATGTCCTTCATGTCAAATCTTGCTTTTAGCATGTTCTTCGTGGATGTTATGATTTTGTCATCACTTCCAGCAATGAGCATATCATCTACGTATAGACACAAAATGACATATCCATCGTATGTGTCCTTCACGTATACACATTTGTCACATTCATTGATTTTGAACCCAGCATCTAGCATGACATGATCTAAGTTTTAGTGCCATTGTTTAGGAGCTTGTTTCAATCCATACAAGGATTTCACAAGTTTACACACTTTCTTTTCTTGCCCAACGGCTATGAAGCCTTCAGGTTGTTCCATGTAAATCTCTTCCTCCATATTTCCATTTAAGAAAGCTGTTTTTACATCCATTTGGTGAACTTCCAAATTTCTAATGGCGACAATGGCAAGCACCAACCTGATAGAAGTTATTCGCGTAACTGGCGAATACGTATCAAAGTAATCTAAACCTTCTCGTTGTTTATATCGTTTGATCATCAACCTTGCCTTATACTAATCGATGGTGCCATCAGGTTTCATCTTCTTCTTGAAGATCCATCGATATCCTAGTGGTTTACACCCTTGAGGAAGATCCACTAGTTCCCACGTATGATTTTGTAAGATAGAATCTATCTCACATTTGATGGCCTCCCTCCACTAAGGTCCTTCAGCAGAATTCACCACTTGTTGATACGTTTGAGGTTCCTCTTCCACCCTGTAGGTAAGGAAATCCAGGCCGAAGGATTTTTCAGTCCTTTGCCGTTTACTCTTTCTGATTTCAACCTCCTATGTCTCAGATTGTTCCCGAGGTTCATCTCTAGTATCCTCGTTTTGAATACTTTCCTCAACCAGTCTAGAATAGCTCGGTTTTCCTTTATCCAAACATGGGAACATATGTTCAAACCATGATTCATCCTTTGATTCTATTATGGTGCCATTGTTTATTCCAGGGTTCTTGGAATCATGCACAAGAAATTGAAATGCACCACCAGGACATGTATATCCAATGAATACACAATCCAATAAATGCACCACCAGGACAGGTATATCCAATAAATACACAATCCGCGTTTTGGTGGAGTCACCACAACCTTGGCTAGGCACCCCCACACTCGCAAGTATTTATATGGTGGTTTATTTACCGTCCATAATTCATATGGCGTTAGATCTTTCTTCTTATTGGGTATCATGTTCAAGACATAATTCGCCGATAAGATTGCTTCCGCCCTACATGTCCGGGCTTACCCCAGAACTTATCATCATGGCATCCATCATTTCTTTCAAGGTTCGGTTTTTACGTTCCGCTATGCCATTCGATTGAGGGGAGTAAGGAGGCGTGACTTCATGTATGATTCCTTCTTTTTCACAAAAGTCAATAAAAGGTGAAACATATTCACCTCCTCGGTCACTCCTTACTCTTCTGGTTTTTCGATTTAGTTGATTCTCAACTTTGGCTTTAAATAAGATAAACTTATCAATAGTCTCGTCCTTACTCTTAAGTAAGTAAACATAGCAATACCTTGTACTATCATCAATGAACGTGATGAAGTACGTGTTCCCACCACGAGTAGGAATTGCTTTTAGATTACACACATCGGTGTGAATCATCTCGAGGGGTTCGATAAATCATTAAATCTTTTTGAATGACGATCTCGTTTGTTTTGCTTCAACGCAAGTTTCACATTTATTATTTGAGTCGATATCGAATGTTGGTATACAATTAAGTTTAATCAAACGTCGAATGGAATTAAAATTAACATGACCTAGTCTACCATGCCTAACATTAGAAGACTCAAGAATATAAGTAGAACTAGTAGCATTCTCATTCATTTCATTTAACACGGTTACATTCAACTTGAACATACCATTGAGGGCATAGCCCTTACCAACATACAAACCATTTTTGGTCAACACGACCTTATCAGACTCAATCACCATTTTGAAACCAAACTTGTTCAACTGCCACACCGACACAAGATTCTTACTAATTTCGGGAACATACAACACATTTGACAAAGTGAGTTCCTTTCCCAAAGTCATTTTCAAAACCACATTCCCCTCACCTTTGACTTCGACCATAGCGGAGTTTCCTATAAACACCTTTTCTCCATTAGTCACCTCTTTGAAAGTGCTAAAGAGACTTTTGTCAAAGCACACATGACGGGTAGCCCCCGTATCAACCCACCAATCTTTGTTATTTTGCCCAACCAAGTTAACTTCGGTGACCATAATCGAGAGGTCCCTGACCACCGCAACAAGGTTCTCAACCTCTCGAACCATGTTCACTTGTCGAGCATTTTCTTTCTTTGGAAGCTTGCATTCATTGGCCCTGTAGCCTTGCTTTCCACAATTATAACAAGTTCCTTGGAACTTCTTTTTCTTCCCAACTCCACCCTTAGGACCAAGGTTTGAGCTTTTCCTATGATTTTTCATTCCACCTTTTTTACCCTTTGAAGATTGGACATGTTAAAAAACATTGGCCTTTGTTTTTCCGAGACCGTCAATTCATTTTAGAGCAATGTTGTTATCTTCTTCAATACGAAGACGAACAACAAGATCTTCAATGGTTATCTCCTTTCGCTTATGCTTGAGATAGTTCTTGAAATCGACCCAACTTGGTGGTAGCTTTTCAATAATACAAGCAACTTGGAATGTCTCGCTAAGCGACATCCCTTCCGCATGAATATCATGAAGAATAACTTGCAAATCTTGGACTTGACTCATAAAAGTTTTTGAGTCTATCATTTTAAAGTCCAAGAACTTAGCCACCACGAATTTCTTAGTACCGGCATCTTCCGTTTTGTATTTGCGGTCCAACGACTCCAATAATTCTTTGACAGAATTGGCCTTACAATACACTTTATATAGTGCATCCACCATGCCATTCAAGACATAGTTCCGGCACAAGAAATGCGAATGATTCCAAGCCTGAACCGCGCTCAACGATTGCGCATCCATTACCCCTTCATCAACTTGGGGAATGGTTTCAATCAAGAAACTCGCGAGGTTCAAAGTGGTCAAATAGAAGAACATCTTTTGTTGTCACTGTTTGAAATTTACACCGGTGAACTTCTCTGGTTTCTCAGCATGAGACGTGACTGCAGCAGGCAGCGGAGCATCCAAACCGGCTGTGACAGCAACAGCGGAAGTGACGATTGTAGACGCGGCAGTACTCATGGATTGGAATTCCATTCTGAATTGAAAATACAAGAATAATAGTAAGTAATCTGTTTAAGTTTGTTAGAAATCTTGTATAATATAATCTAGAAAAAGAAAAGAAATAAACGAAACAGTAAACCGGGCTTGTCGCGGTCTGTTCCCAGGTTCGTAGCTCTGCCGGACTCGATCACTTGCCCCGGGTTTTTAAAGTTGCATTCGTGTCCGCGGGACGTGCGGGCACGCACGAGTTCGATGTATTTCTAGTTCAGAAACCCAAATTTGCACCCCCCCCCCCCCCCCCCGCGCGTAGAACTTGTGGTAAAAATGTTATAAAGATTCAAATGAGTGGTAAAGGCTTTACCTTATATACCAATATTTATTTTGTTCCCAATCCGATGTGGGACAACTTTCACCACTTCCTTCTTAAGACTCCATTCACACTTTAAAACTTCCAACAATACCTAAATTAGAAACATAGTTACATTCGAGCACAAATATAATATTTCTAAAAGAAGTTGCATACAGATGTAATTAGAAAGATGATATTACATACCATGATAAATCAGGGGCAAATTTCTCGGCAAGAATAGCATCTTTTAGAGCTAACTCTATGCAAGTTGGAACTTCAAAATTATCATTTTAATGAGTAACAGATTATGTGTCAAGACTTGCTTAGGGTTCACATAGTGTTTAGGATTAGAAATTCAATGAAAAAAATGGATCGATTTAGGGTTAAAATACTGTAAAACAATGTGATTGAGGGAGAGTAAACAACTTACACCGATAGAGTGAATGCTTTCAATCCATGCAGGCCCTACCAATTCTGTCAAAGAACCAAATGGTAGTCCACCACATAATGTTGCATCAAGCCCTTTTAAATGTGTGGAAAGATGATTTGTCAGATACTCCTAAGTTAAATTATTTACGTTAACAT